>NC_049214.1:39854852-39997352 GCF_013347855.1 Anguilla anguilla | reverse complement strand
TACATACACACATACATACAGTGCATACATACACACACACATACATACACACATTTATACAGCGCATACATACAGACATACATACATACATATATACATACATACAGTGCAAACGTACACACATACATACATACAAACATACACCCATACAATGCATACATACACACATACATACAGTGCATACATGCATACACACATACATACAGTGCATACATACACACATACATACAATGCGGATCATAAGTATTTGGACAGTGAGACTTTTTACGGTTTTGTCTCTGTGCTCCAGCACACTGGGTTTGAAATCAAATGCTAAATATGAGGAAGTGCAGACAGCCAGCTTTAATATGAGGATATTCATCCATATTCATCCATATCCGTGTGGGAATTACAGCCTTTATTTAGATGTACAAAGGCCCTCCCCCCCTCCCCCGCATTTTTGGAGGTTATAAGTAATTGGAAAAATTTACATAATCTTTGATAAAGTAATCATATTTAGTACTTGGTTGCAAAGCCTTTGCATTCAATGAATGCCTGAAGTCTGTGATCCATAGACATCACCAGACGCTGGATATCTTCCCTGGTGATGCTCTGCCAGGCCTGTACTGCAGCCATCTTCAGTTTTGGCTTGTTTTGGGAGGCCTGCAGTCTTGTCTTCAGCTAGGGAAATGTTCGATCGGATCCAGGTCACGTGGTTGACTTAGCCAGTCAATAACATTCAACTTTTTCGCCCTGATAAACTCCTCGGTTGATTTGGCAGTATGTTTGGGGCCACTGTCCTGTTATGAGCGCTGTCCAATGGATTTTGAGGCATTTGTTTTGATCTGAGCAGATGTTTCTGTACACTTGAGAATTCATCCTCTTGTTGCCGTCAGCAGTCACATCACCAGTAAAGACTAGTGAGTCAGTTCCAGTAGCAGCCATACATGCCCAAGCCATAGCACCACCTCCACCATGTTTCACTGATGGGACGGGGGTGCTTTGGATCTTGGGCAGTTCCTTTATTTCTCCATACTTTCCTTTTTTCTGTCACTTTGATACACTCGTCTCATCTGTCCATAAGACTTTATTCCAAATCTCTCCTGTCTTTTTTGTACTGTTCAGCTTACGCTAATCTGGCCGTTCTGTTTTTGAAGTTTATCAGTGGTTTGAATCTTGCAGAGGTTATGCTGGTGTGGTCTTCTCTTTATGGTAGTCTTCAATACATCTATGCCTACATCCCGGAGTGTTTTTGATCTGTTTCGAAAGTTGAAAAGGGGTTTTTCTTCACAATTGAAAGTATTCTTCAGTCATCCGCAGCAATGGACTTCTGTGGCCTACCAGGTTGCGTTGCTATCGTGGTGCTGGCCAGGGCATTTTTGCTTCTTAACAGTGAGCCAAACAGTTTGTTTTGGCACATCCAGTGTTTTGCTATGTCTCTGATCACCTTATTTAGATTTTTTCAGCCTCACGATGGCCTGCTTTACTGCCATTGACACTTCTTTGGTCCTCATGTTGAGAGACAACAGCAACAGACTCCGTATGCAAATTCCACGCAAATAATCAATCCAGAATCAACTTGTTTTTAGCATTCTTGTGTATGAAGTAATGATGTAACAACACACAGCTGGCCAAGAAACAGCTGAGTAATCAATTGTCCAATTACGTTTGATCCCCTAAAATGGCTGTAATTCCTACATGAATCACCAGATATGAATGTGAATGCTCTCATATTAAAACTGACAGTCTGCACTTTAAGCTCATATTCATTGTTTCAGTTCAAATACAACGTGCTGGAGTACAGAACCCAAACTACAAAAATAGTTGCACTGTCCCAATGCTTACAGACTGTACACACACGCGTGCGCGCGCACACACACACACACACACGTGCGCACACATACACACACCTCCAAATGCAGACATATGCACACACATGGCGACATGTGCACCACATGCACACAAATATGCAAACACACACCAGTGCATGCACAACTCACCCACATACACATAAACACACCATGCATAAGCATCTGACTTACACACACACATACGCACAAACACACACACGCACATTTACACACACACACACACACACACACATTTACACACGCGCACACACGCACATTTACACATGCGCACACACTCACATGCACGCACATTTACACACACACACACACGCACATTTACACACACATACACACACACACGCACACGCACATTTACACACACACACACACACACACACACGGGCGGTTCCAAACAGATGGGTAAGCACAATCAGTTCCGGTTGCTCGCCGTTCCATCGCATGCATGACCTGCGCCACGTCAATAACAACAGCAAACAGAACGTTCGTTCCAACCGAAAAAGCATTAAACCAGAGAACCAAAAGGAGCTCCGGACGTCCTATCAAATGCGTCTTGGCGAACACGCATTCTTTCTCATGCCGCAAATGGAAGAAATCAAATGCCAGGCCAATGAGTAAAATAATAATAAACAACTTAGGAAGATGTTGGCAGGAGCGGAATTATCGGGCCAGGCGTTTAATCCGATCACAGACAGCACGCGTGTGCAATAAGCTGGAGTTCCCTCCACATCACCCCTCCATTACTGGAGACGGCATATTTCAAAATAGCAGAAGCAAATTGGCCCTGTTTAACCAACGGACAGTAAAGTGGCCCTCTGGGCCTTTTTCGCTCAGCAGGACAGAAAGCCTCGATGTAAAAGGCCGCTCGATAAAGCTGCCAGCGAGGTCGAAGAGAAGAGCTCCGAACGGCCATCGTTATTTATCATCGTTAATTAAACGCACGCGCGCGGGCCCCGGACAGCCCCGTGTCCGACGACCCTGACGTCCGTCACGGAGAACGGTGGCCCCCGCCCACGCTTCCTGATGAAAGCCTGCCTCCGCGGACCCCTGCAACCCCGGCGAGCACGCGACATCGCTTTCGGATGCGCCAGGTCAATTTTTAAAATAAATAAATTAGCCTCGATGTACGTTTCTAAAGACAGTGCCGTCTAATCACGGTGACCTTTGTCTGTGATTGCCGAGCTTACCCGAGCGCTGAAGGTGTTTACTCATTTAAGATGTTCATTTATTTATGCGCTTAGCGCGACGCTGCGAGCCGAACAGCTGTCGCGCGAACGCGGTCGCCTCGGCTAAGCGCGCTGCGACCGGCAGACTCTGGGCTCAGAACTCAGTTTTCTTTCGCTGATGAAAGGCGGCAGGACATCGGCCGTTTCAAGAGCGGGGGGGGAGAAGGCGGTCGTCTGAAGTCGAATTCGTTTGAAATCGACGGAGCGAGAAACGGAGCTCGGGAAGGGCGGGCCTCGGCGAAGCTTAGGCGGGAAAGATTTGCGCGCAGCGAGCGGCCGAGCGGCGGGCGGTCTTTGATGCGTTTGCGAGCCCCAGCGTTAGCGATTCCAAGTCAGGAGCAGGAAAGTGGAGATTTGTTGGAATGCTTTACTGCCACCATTTTCAACTGTTTATAATATTTTTCTGTGTCTGCATATTTTCTCTGTGTACATTATTCATCAGAATAAAAAAAGGAACTATGAAAACCTCGACCAACTGTCCTATGACAACAAACGAGGACCCAAGGTATATTTGCATGGTTAATGCACGCCGCCCCAACAGTTCTCCAAACGTAGAAAACTAGAAACCAGTCAATCAGTCACCAACCGACCCAGAACTGCTCTTATCTTGGTAGCACGTCTTTTTTTTTTTTACACTGAGACATTTTTCCCTATGATTTAAATCGAGAATGTTTTTTTGTTTCAAAAAGAGTTATGAGTTATTTTTTGTAAAAAAAAAAAAAAAAGCTCGGCTTTTCTTCTTTTTTGGATCGAAATGCATGATTTTCAGACTTTGAAAAAAAAAAAAGAGAGCGATTGCAAGCTTGTCGGTTTGGCGGCGATCTGGAGTGGGGCAGATGCACCCTGCCGGCACCGCCTCCTTTCCGCCGCACAAAAAAAGAGAAAAGAAAAAGAATGAAAAAGTTTTTCTTTGGGGAAAAAAAACTCTCCCTTACTGCTTATCCCACACCCCTCCCCCCTCCTCCCCCCCTCCCCCCAACCCTCCCACACACTAGTTTTTTATTTCCGGTTGCATCGATCTTTTTTCTCCTTCTACCTCTAACATGCACGTCTTTCTCTGGAGCCTTGATAACCCTCAGTTTGCATGCACAAATGCAGAACTTTTTCAATCCAACGCATTAGTTTTTTTTTTTTTTTTTTTTTTTTTAGTTTAACCCTTTTTTTTTTTTTAGTTGAAGCCGATTCTCTTGGATCTCCTTTTTTTCTCTTTTTCCGAAAAAAAAAAAACCCAACAACCAACTGACCAACCGAGCGAGCTAAACAAGCTACCGCAGCAGGCAGCATGGTTCTGAGTGGGAGGGGGGGTAAGTAGCCTACTTGACTGCTTTTGTGCCCCCCAACCACAGGCAGAGAAAGTCCTTCAGTTCAGCCAAGACACAAACTTGACTGCGCTGCTCCTGGAGGCCAGAGAGCTGGAGGCGCGCGTCATCATCCTGTCAGCCAGGTGAGGCTCCGCCCCCTTTCTGCCTTCCCGCTGTAAACGACCGGGATCAAGGGACCCGCCCCGCCCCGTCACAGGAAACCGCTGTCCACCAGGAAAGCCCCCACCCCCCCCTCCCCCAACGTGACCCCCACCCTCCCTTACAATACCATAATTATTATGAGGAGATTAGGACGCTGAAGTTGCAAACTGCCTAATTATGAACTGACAAACATCGCAGCGTTATAGTCAATGTAATTAGATGGTTAGGATTTATGTAGGCTAAGTAAGAGTAATAGTCACTTCTGTTGCTAATTACCGCTTGGTAACTGGAATGTCTCCTAGAAACACTTGCACATGGTTCACCTACACACAGACATTATATCGTCAGAGGGGTCACAGGGCAGGGCCAGAGGTTCATGGGGTTCAGTGCCCTGGGGCAGTTATGGGGTTCAGTGCCCTGGGGCAGTTATGGGGTTCAGTCCCCCTGGGGCAGTTATGGGGTTCAGTGCCCTGGGGCAGTTATGGGGTTCAGTGCCCTGGGGCAGTTATAGGGTTCAGTGCCCCTGGGGCAGTTATGGGGTTCAGTGCCCCTGGGGCAGTTATGGGGTTCAGTGCCCTGGGGAAGTTATAGGGTTCAGTGCCCCTGGGGCAGTTATGGGGTTCAGTGCCCTGGGGCAGTTATGGGGTTCAGTGCCCTGGGGCAGTTATGGGGTTCAGTCCCCTGGGGCAGTTATGGGGTTCAGTGCCCTGGGGCAGTTATGGGGTTCAGTGCCCTGGGGCAGTTATGGGGTTCAGTGCCCTGGGGCAGTTATGGGGTTCAGACACCCTCCAGAGGATGTGCTCGGTTAAGTTCCTGGAGCGGCGGTGTGGTAAAGGCACAGGGCCTTGGTGTGACAGCGTAATTAGCCGCGGGGAGCGGAGGGGATTGTCTGCCATCCCACGTACCCACCACTGTGAGGTCACACCTGGGTTACGGTTACTGCGCAGTGAAACCAGGCAGAATAACTCTCTTTATGTACAGTGCATGCCTGCTCGCCCCGGCCATACAGCAGAGCGACTAGCACACCTGAGTACACATGCACACATTAGCGTTAGCACAACGGCATCTCCACCAGATACTAAAGAACAGCTCCTGTGGGGCCAGTTCAGCCTGAAATAATGTCAATCAAATTTTCGCCAATTTGAATATTTCAATATATTTAATTGTGGGCAACCAATGCACATTTTGTCTGGGCAAAAACCAAATTTAATTGGACCGTGGCAGCAAATGTGTTCATAAACTGAATATAAATAATTATAAAAGTCTCTAATAAATCCTTCATAGATGATAGTGTTTTATAAAATGCCTTTTATTAAACAGAGAATGCAATAGGACAAATAACAGACCCCAAAATAGGGTACAATAAATTATATTGACATAATGTAGCAGAACAAATGCATTCTTGTGGAAGAAATTGTTTTTTCAATTTTTCAATCTTCCTTAAAGAGCTTTCCTGTTCCCCACAAATCCTTTACAGATTTAAAACACTTTTTGTCTTAAAACCAGAACAGCAAATTATTAATATGCAAGGTTTCTTTTCAGAACTGAAGTTGATCGATGTATAAATGTAAAGGTTTGCATGTAATGCAAAAAAAAAAAAAAAAAGTTTTTCCCTTTTCCAAAAAGATGAAAACTGTCACAAAATGCAGCCCATTGAAATGCGGTCGCAGTGAAAAGGGTAATAAATTTACAGTAAAACGTGTCCGCAGCCTTTATCGCGGTGACAGAATCTGCAACGCACGGGCGTTGCCAAAACTAGACAAACTGCACGCGAGGGGAAAACTGATCGTCAACTACAGACTCAATTTTCTCCAGTTCTCTAGTTGCTTTGCTTTCTCATTAACCAGAATGTGCTGTGCGCTAGAAACAAATCTTTTCTGTTCTCATTGCCAGCATAACTTTTATTAAAAATAAATAAATAAATAAATAAATAATTAATTAATTAAAACTCTATGCACTGCTGAAAATTCCCTCTTAAACCAGCCTAGGCTAGTCAAGATGATTTAAACTGTGTTTTCAACACTTCTAGCTGATTTTAGCTAGCTTCCCAGCTTAACCGCCTATTCAGCAGCCTACAGCCAGCGAGTCCACCAGTTTGGCCACCGGCGTACTGTACTTACCAACAGCTTACTTACCAGCAGCTGAACCAGGTTTAACCAGCTTTCACCAGCCACAGACCAGCTCTGACCAGCAGCGGACCAGCTATGACCAGCTAAAACCAGTTTAGAACCTAGAGCTGGTCGTAACTGGGATTTTCAGGTATGACAAGTTATTGGTTGGTAGGGCAGACCCTGTATCGATTAAACACACATATCTCTTTTCAGGGTTTGACTTCAAAATTAATCACAATTACCACCGACGTACAGTATTTACAGATATTATCCTATGCACCTGCTTTCCTTGTATAAATGCACAAAATGTGGATATCATATATCTTTCTTTTTTAAAAACTTTTGTAACGGAGATAAAAATATATCGCATTTAGATTGTATGCGCGCCGCGTGAAACGAACTCCTGCTTAACGGTCCCTGTTTGCCCCCAGTGAAGAGGACGCGGCGGCGGTCTACAAGGCTGCTCGTTACCTCAACATGACGGGCTCCGGTTACGTGTGGCTGGTCGGAGAGAGGGAGATGTCTGGTAAAGCGCTCAGTGAAGCGCCAGACGGTATGTGCACGCGCCGCCCGCCGTCTCTTCCGGTCACCATCACAAACGTCGGAAAAAGCCTCGCGCCGCGACCTTTCCCCCCCGAGTTGCGTTTCTTACCGTTTTGCAGTTCAGAGGAGGAAAAGATCAACGTTCTCTCTGTTACGTGTTAAACGTTTAAACGTTTAAGCATTTCAGTGTTTAAAGGTTTTAAACGAATCTCTTGATTTTTTGTTTTTTGTTTTAACACAGTTCATAAAGAGAAATGTGTACGGGCCATCAGAAGGCTTTTGTCAGAGTCTTAACTAGCTCATATGCTCATATGATAAATTTTGGATTACATGATCAATCCAAAAGAGGTTGGGTTTATATTTGTGCATTATCGACACTGGTAAAAGCCTTCAAAATCTTCCCTATCCCTATCTTTAACTTATGGTTAGAATACAATGTGTTGTTTTTTTTTCCATAAATGATTGTTATATGTTATCCATTTAAATGTTTAATCATTTGAATCCTTAAAGGTTTTAAATGTGCCTCATTGAGTATACACTGTAACATTTTAAAGTATAAATATAACCTAATGTGTGATTATTGTTTGATTTCTTTCAAAGATAGACACATGCAGGTCTTATTACTTTTTTATTACTTTTCTCCAAAGCAGCAGTTCCATGGATCCTCCATCCATATTTACCGTGTGGTCTAAATGTTTTATTCTTATGACATGTTAATAGTTTGGTTCTCATGAATTTGTAAAGGGTGTTTTGCAACCCCCACATTGAAGTGTTTCTGATATAATGGTAAGCTACAACTGTCTTGTTTCCTGTCCTGGCTAGAGCACCTGTCTGTATCTTTTTCACTTCATGGTCACATATTTTAACAGCCATCAACTAGGCACTCAGTCACAAACCTTCTAGACTTTATCCCCATGTTTGTCCTCAGGCACTTGTTCTTGTCCTAAACTCACTTTTCTCCTTTCAAACCGAACCTGCCCCGCAGCCCCTCCCCCTCCCCGTTCCACTCCAGTGGTAAAATCGGCTCAGTTGCAATAAAAAAAACCCCAAAGCTTAATCCTAATCTTTTCCCTTCACAACATATTTTAACACTTCCACCAAGTCACGGCACAACCAGCGAAAGAGCATACTCGTATACTCGTGTACTTGTATACTCATATACTCAACTGGCAATAGCACTGGCCAGGCAGACCGGGTGTCTACACCACATAGCCTGAGCTTTTTTGAATTGATAGTGGATGGTGCGCAGCAATGGGACACCCTACACATGTGACTGGCTGCTTGTGACAGGCACAGTAACTGTGAGTAACTGTGCCCTGACTCGATGGTAGAGTTGATGTCCGACTCCCGATAGCCTGGCTTCTGTACAAATTCTGGGCAAACATCAATTATCTCCAAATCATGATTCAATGGTGTTATGTCCTGTTGCTTTTTTTTAAAAAACAAAAGTGTCTGTCAGATACAAATATCCAGTAGATGAGCATTCCAAATAACACCGTCAAACAGCCAGTAGCATAATTTGATATTTGCCTCAAAATGGTATCAAAAGCCCTTCCGATAAAAAAAAAATGTTTTTGAAGCCTTTTTTTTAATTGCAACTTGGCCGCACAAATGCGGAGTGAAGCGGGGCCTGACTAGTGCGTTTCCGTGTCGACCGGGACAGGTCTGATTGGCCTACAGCTCATCAACGGGAAGAACGAGTCGGCGCACATCAGCGACGCGGTGGCGGTGGTGGCGCAGTCCATCCAGGAGCTCTTCGAGAAGGAGAACATCACCGAGCCGCCCCGGGGCTGCGTGGGCAACACCAACATCTGGAAGACGGGGCCTCTGTTCAAGCGGTGAGCTCGACGCGCTGCGCCCGACTGACTTGAGTACAGCGGAGACTGAATCTAGGCCAGGGGCGCACAACTCCGGTCCTGGAGGGCCGATCTGCGTGCTTGGTTTTCGTTCCAACCGATTACCATTTCCTACAGCTCTATAAACTATGCTGCCTCACTCCTGTACTTGAGCACAGTGAAATCTCGGATAAACTGGCAGACTGTGACTCTAGCTGGTGCTTTGTACACATGTCAGATCAAGATATGATTGGGCGAATTCAATAAATGTTGGCAAATGTTGTCACAAAATCCTGAAATGGATTGGCCCTTGTTGTGCACCATTGATCTAGACTGTCACAGATACTAAAGGCTCACTGTAGTATAATGGGCAGGGTACTGGGCTTGCCACCTAAAGGTAACAGCTTCGATTCTTCAGTGGGACACTGCTGTTGTACCCTTGAACAAGGTACTTAATCTGAATTGCTTCAGTAAAATTTCCAGCTGTATAAATGGACACTAAAGTAATAACCTTTTTATTACAAATAGTAATGGTACACTGCCTGGCCAAAAAAAAGTCGCACACTGGACCGTTGGACCATTGGACCGCCTTTAGCTTTGATTAGGAAGCCCATTCGTCGTGGCATTATTTCGACAACCCTATGCAGCGTCACAACATTTATTTCCGTCCAGAATTGCATTGTCTTGTATTGTCGACGGGGGAGTCGAACCACTCCGTAAAGTCTTCTCCAGCACATCCCAAAGACTTTCAGTGGGGTTAAGGTCAGGACTCTGTGGTGGCCAATTCATGTGCGAAAATGATTCCTCATACTCCCAGAACCACTCTTTCACAAATTGAGCCCGATGACTCTTGGCATTGTCATCCTGGAATATGCCTGTGCCGTCATGGAAGAAAAGATCCATTGATGGAATAACCTGCTCATTCAGTACATTCAGGTACTCAGCTGACTTAATTTTATTGCCGCATAATGTTGCTGAGCCTAGTCCTGACCAATTGAAGCAACCCCAGATCATAGCACTGCCTCCAGAGGCTTGTACAGTGGGCAGTGTCCAAAAAAATCCAAACGGCGACTTTTTTTTTGGCCAGGCAGTGTATAATAGTTGAAGAACTGGGTTTTTAACCAAAGGCTGCAGGTTTGATTCCCAGGTAGGACACTGCTGTTGTACCCCTTGAGCAAGGTGCTGAACCTGATTTACTTCAGTCTATATACAGGCGTATAAGTGGACATTGTGTAACAATGCAAATGTTGCGTAAGTCACTCTGCATAAGAGCATCTACTGAATGTATGCAATGTAATAAGTTATGTAAAGCCTGACTTTACAGTAGGTTTTTAGCTTTTTGCAAATGAAAGATTAGAATTTTGTATGTTGCTTGCACTCAACATTACAGTCTTAACTGAAATAACCTCACATATGAAAAAAGGAGGGTAAAATGTATTTAAAAAAATATTGTTATTGATAGCACATTGATGGCAACAGGCTGTATCGAACTATCTAGGTATTGTCATTTGCCTGCTAGTCTGCACAGTATCCAGTGCTGTCAAACATGGACTCAATAAACCAGGATTATCTGCCTCTACTGCATGGCCTGAGAAATCTTCATTTCATTCATTCAGTTTGTCTTGATTCATTAGCGATACTGATGGTCCATTCAGGCTTCATGAATCCCATTATGGAACAGAGCTCTGCTGTGTTGTCAGTCCTTAGGAACCAATCAAACCAATGTTCCTCTGCAAAGCAAAACAATACGATTGGTCACTGATTAAGACTTTTGGCTACCTAGCCCCACCCATTCGGAGTTTTGCGAAAACGAATGACGGCGTCTCTTTTGCGGCAGGGTGCTTATGTCATCGAAGTACCCAGAAGGCCTCACGGGACGCGTGGAGTTCAACGACGATGGCGACAGAAAGTTCGCGCACTACAGCATTCTCAACTACCAGAAGAGCCGACTGATTCAAGTGGGCATATACAACGGCACCCAGGTACGGACTTGGCACCCAGGTACGGGCGTGGCCACGCCCAAAAAAAACTCAGCGACCCCGCCCATTTATGCTCCGCCCCTTTCCGACACTGCTGGGACCCAGTATCATAATGGCCATTCAGGCCATCGGTGACCTGTAGAGTCCTGGACATCATTGAACTTGCTTGAATACTTTTGGGTTTTCCAAGAAAAGGGAAGTTAATTGCGAGTGAAACGGTGTGGGTTGTGAATTATCTGCACAGAAACCTCTCATTCGCGCGCATGCTGATTGTCTCAGCTGGGTGCCTGTTCTGCCTTTCATTCCAAGACTTTTGCTTTTCATTTCAAATTCGCTGTTGTTCTGGTTGCGTTTTTAAAATGAATACAAATATCGTTCACGAAGAAAGGTCACGCTCTGCATGACAAAGGAAAATACAACAATAAGTGCAACTCAGGCACAAAGAGCTCTTGTGTCATCAGGCAAATGTTTATTTGCACGAGACCCCAGTCATGTCAAGTTGTCTGTCAGAGCTTCTCTCCTTAGTTTGCTTCAGTTGTTTTTTATTGTCAAAATACTGCGCAAAAATGAATCGAACACAATACATTATTGCTCGCATTTAAAAAAGTGAATTCAGTAGTTTAACCAGCTCCAATTATTTGAACCTGAGCAAGTTTCTTTAAAGTTTTAAATCCTTAAAGCTACTTTTCCCAGTGGTATGGCCACGCTATGGATTATGGGTAGTTTTGCTATTAAGGAGTGCTCAGCCTGTTACTGGAAGTTAATTGGGAACGTCATTAAGGGCGCTACTTAAACCAAGATAACAACGATTATAAATCTTTTATTCCCATCTTTTCTTCTTTAGGCATGAAAAAACACTTGTCTGCCTTGTCTGATTCATGAGGCGTGACAACTAATATTTATCCAGCTAAAAAGCGGTTTTGACTTGATGTTCTACTTTTGCCACTGAAGCATTTTACAACAGAAAACACAACATACAGCCTCTCGTTTTATCTGAGTTAGGACCTGAGGCACAAAGTGCAACAGATGTGGTAAACCGCTAAGCTAGCGCTACTGAATGATGTTACGACAGCCTGAGTTGTGACTGCTCCTGCTGATATATCTCTTACCCAACCATGGCTGCTCCATAGGTGGTGCTGAACACTCAGAGGAAGATCATCTGGCCCGGAGGAGAGACTGAAAAACCAAGAGGATTCCAGATGTCAACAAGATTAAAGGTAAATCCCGGCCCAAAAACTCAGACTCAAAAAGGTTTTTATTTTTATTTTTTCACCCTCTCTCCACTCAGACAAAGTCTTACTTCCAAATCCATGCTGGTGTCCCGTTCGTTATTCTGGTGGTGTCTTCGTCTCGGTTCTGCTCCTAAGCAGGGAGTAGTGTGGTCCAGGAGTGCATATAAAAAGGGGGGGAAACCCAGAAAAAAAGGAAAGAAAATGCAATTGACGGTTTTCTGTCCTGTCTGGTTTGTAGATAGTGACCATTCACCAGGAGCCCTTTGTGTACTTACCTGTTTTCTCTTCCTGTCTGGTTTGTAGATAGTGACCATCCACCAGGAGCCCTTTGTGTACTTCCCGGTTTTCTCTTCCTGTCTGGTTTGCAGATAGTGACCATCCACCAGGAGCCCTTTGTGTACTTACCGGTTTTCTCTTCCTGTCTGGTTTGCAGATAGTGACCATCCACCAGGAGCCCTTTGTGTACTTACCTGTTTTCTCTTCCTGTCTGGTTTGTAGATAGTGACCATCCACCAGGAGCCCTTTGTGTACTTCCCGGTGTTCTCTTCCTGTCTGGTTTGTAGAAAGTGACCATTCACCAGGAGCCCTTTGTGTACTTACCTATTTTCTCTTCCTGTCTGGTTTATAGATAGTGACCATCCACCGGGAGCCCTTTGTGTACTTCCCGGTTTTCTCTTCCTGTCTGGTTTGTAGAAAGTGACCATTCACCAGGAGCCCTTTGTGTACTTACCTATTTTCTCTTCCTGTCTGGTTTATAGATAGTGACCATCCACCAGGAGCCCTTTGTGTACTTACCGGTTTTCTCTTCCTGTCTGGTTTGCAGATAGTGACCATCCACTAGGAGCCCTTTGTGTACTTACCGGTTTTCTCTTCCTGTCTGGTTTGTAGATAGTGACCATTCACCAGGAGCCCTTTGTGTACTTACCGGTTTTCTCTTCCTGTCTGGTTTGTAGATAGTGACCATTCACCAGGAGCCCTTTGTGTATGTAAAACCTACCATGCAGGACGGGACCTGCATGGAAGAGATGACGCTAAACGGAGTCTTAATTAAAAAGGTGATCTGCACTGGCCCCAATGAAACCATCCCAGGTAACACCACAGGGACGTTTATGACATCACTGCGCTTTCTACTCCCCCACCCCCACACCCCACCCCACCCCCCCCCAAGCTGATTTTAAGGAGGGGGTGCCTTTTGTTTGACAAGCGGATATGCATACATATATATACGGTATGTGTTTATATATCTATGCATCCCTATGCATCCATCCCAAATGGCCGAATGGGAAAGTGTTTGTGTGTGTGTGTGTGTGCGTGTGCGTGCGTGCTAGTGTACAGACGTGTGAGCCAGTGTGTGTGCGTGGGCAAATGCACTGTTATGTGAATGTGTGAGTGTGTCAGCTTTTGTGTGTGCGTGTGCAAATGCACTGTTATGTGAATGTGTGAGTGTGTCAGCTTGTGTGTGTGCGTGTGCAAATGCACTGTTATGTGAATGTGTGAGTGTGTCAGCTTGTGTGTGTGCGTGTGCAAATGCACTGTTATGTGAATGTGTGAGTGTGTCAGCTTGTGTGTGTGCGTGTGCAAATGCATTGTTATGTGAATGTGTGTGTGTGTCAGCTTGTCTGTGTGCGTGTGCAAATGCACTGTTATGTGAATGTGTGAGTGTGTCAGCTTGTGTGTGTGCGTGTGCAAATGCACTGTTATGTGAATGTGTGAGTGTGTCAGCTTGTGTGTGTGTGTGTGCAAATGCACTGTTATGTAAATGTGTGAGTGTGTCAGCTTGTGTGTGTGCGTGTGCAAATGCACTGTTATGTGAATGTGTGAGTGTGTCAGCTTGTGTGTGTGCGTGTGCGCACTGACTTGCATGTGTGACAGTGTGACGAAAACTTGCTGTTGTGTGCAAGAGTAGTTCTCTGTTTTCTGTTGAATGTACGTAAGCACGTTCCGATAAAGAGGGCACAGGCTCTATAGACTATCCAAACAGCCAGTTCCCTGTTCCTAACATGGACAGTTCTCTCTGTCTCTCTACCGCTGCAAACTGAAACGTTTCCGATTCGACGCATGCTATCAATATTCATGAGGGAGGCGAGGCCGAGGACAAAATTAGCATGGGCAGATTTGAGTTTCTGCCCTTGGGGACACCCGTTCGTAAATATTAATGGGCTGTCAGCCAACCCGGGGCCTCCCAGACTAAAGAACCGATGGAAGGAAGAGAGGAGCTGAGCATCTGGCTGCTGTAGAGAATCTGTGGTGCGGGCGCGGGGCTGATGCTGACCGTTTAACCCTCTCTGGTTGGCTTACAGGACGCCCAATCGTCCCGCACTGCTGTTATGGCTTCTGCATCGACCTTCTAATCAAGCTGGCAATGACCATGAACTTCACCTACGAGGTGCACCTAGTCGGCGACGGGAAGTTCGGTACGCAGGAGCGGGTGAGTTGCCACGGTGACGGGGGGTTGGGGGGGTTGGGGGGGGTTGGGGAGTGGAAGGCAGGTTGGCATGGTTTGGCACTTCACCTTGCCCAAGCCAAAAAAAACTTCTTTGGTTGAAATAATGAGTGCATATGTTGTTGGAATGTGCTTGAAGTACACTTAGCTAATATCTTTACTTGCTATGCTTTTTCTGAAATTGTGATGGACAGTTAAATCTATAAAAATTATACCAGCTTACTTCATGACCTTTGAGTGTGCGAATAGTATAACCAAAATTAGACATGTAAGACTGTTGTTCCTCAGTTTTGGTTGTAAGCCAACTGACAGAAAAACATGCAATCGATGTCTGTAGTGGCAATAAACTCGTCTCACTGGAGCTCATGCTTCTGTTACCATGGAGATACAGGTTGTCTCCTTTCCGCGTGCGTTTGATTCGTAATTAGGCGCATGCTCTGACGTTTCGTCCGTCGGATTCCCGATGATTTTTCTGACATGCAGGAATGTTACTGCGTTTGTGTAGTTTCCAGAGGCTTAATCTCCAATAGAGGATTCCATGTTTGATTGTGTGTGTGAATTGGAGCCTGGAATCAGAAATAAAAAGGCTGTTGACAGGACTAGCAGGACCCTAGGCCAAACTCCGCTGCCTGGGTAGAGGAGGGAGGGTCTTTGATACCAACAGGATCATGTGGTGAGATCTGATTGGCTCTCCAACAGGACCCAAGAACAAGCGAGATGGACTGAATCTAGCTTCTCTTTCACGGTCGGGGGGAAATCAAAAACAGCTCACTTCCCTACTATTGAGTATACAAGTTGTATACAAACTGTATACTCAATAGCAAGCAAGTAAGCAGTTTTGGACAAAGCCCAAGACTTTCAACCCATTTATACTTGTTTGTTTAAAGTCAGTTATTTTACCCCCAGCACATCCTCCTAAGAATCGGGAATTCATTTTTGTCCCCTGTAGGGGACATGAGTCTCTGGTGCTTATCTGAAAAGCCATATATTCTTCTATGCTGAATCCTACACAACAAGGGACATACAATAAAAATAAAATTAATTGTATTTTGTCACTGCAACATGTTTTTGTCATCCAAGGCACTTGTGTCAATACTTTTTTCATGGCAGGTCTGAGGAAGATATGCAGGTCTATTTTTTAAAACGTAAGCAACACAAGAGCCTGAGGTCCCAGTTTATTTCACACTACCCCCCGTCCCCCATGCAATAAAGCCTCAGAGTGTTTCTTCAGTAAAACAGTTCTTTTGCTAATGCTAACATGCTGCTTAGACTGGAGGCCTGAATGAGTAAAACAGTTCCTTTGCTAATGCTAACATGCTGCTTAGAGAGGAAGCCTGTATGAGTAAAACAGTTCCTTTGCTAATGCTAACACACTGCTTAGAGAGGAAGCCTGTATGAGTAAAACAGTTCCTTTGCTAATGCTAACATGCTGCTTAGAGAGGGAGCCTGGATGAGTAAAACAGTTCCTTTGCTAATGCTAACATGCTGCTTAGAGAGGGAGCCTGGATGAGTAAAACAGTTCCTTTGCTAATGCTAACATGCTGTTTAGACTGGAGGCCTGAATGAGTAAAACAGTTCCTTTGCTAATGCTAACATGCTGTTTAGACTGGAGGCCTGAATGAGTAAAACAGTTCCTTTGCTAATGCTAACATGCTGCTTAGAGAGGAGGCCTTAATGAGTAAAATAGTTCCTTTGCTAATGCTAACATGCTGCTTAGAGAGGGGGCCTGTATGAGTAAAACAGTTCCTTTGCTAATGCTAACATGCTGTTTAGACTGGAGGCCTGAATGAGTAAAACAGTTCCTTTGCTAATGCTAACATGCTGTTTAGACTGGAGGCCTGAATGAGTAAAACAGTTCCTTTGCTAATGCTAACATGCTGCTTAGAGAGGGGGCCTTAATGAGTAAAATAGTTCCTTTGCTAATGCTAACATGCTGCTTAGAGAGGGGGCCTGTATGAGTAAAACAGTTCCTTTGCTAATGCTAACATGCTGTTTAGACTGGAGGCCTGAATGAGTAAAACAGTTCCTTTGCTAATGCTAACATGCTGTTTAGACTGGAGGCCTGAATGAGTAAAACAGTTCCTTTGCTAATGCTAACATGCTGTTTAGACTGGAGGCCTGAATGAGTAAAACAGTTCCTTTGCTAATGCTAACATGCTGCTTAGAGAGGAGGCCTTAATTAGTTTCAGCCTCCAGACAGGGGAGGCCTTACCTATTGTCTCACCTGTGTGGGTTCTGACGCACGGTTCCTGTGTTCTCCCAGGTGAATAACAGCAATAAGAAGGAGTGGAACGGTATGATGGGAGAGCTTCTGGGCGGCCTGGCTGACATGATCGTTGCCCCGCTCACCATAAACAATGAGCGGGCGCAGTACATCGAGTTCTCCAAGCCCTTCAAGTATCAGGGGCTCACCATCCTGGTCAAAAAGGTACAGCCCCTCACCTTGTGACTCAGAAACCAACAGTCACTGTAAAACACACACAGCATCCAGGACTGGCAGTCACTGTAAAACACAGCATCCAGGACCAGCAGTCACTGTAAAACACACACAGCATCCAGAACCAACAGTCACTGTAAAACACAGCATCCAGGACCAGCAGTCACTGTAAAACACACACAGCATCCAGGATCAGCAGTCACTGTAAAACACACACAGCATCCAGGATCAGCAGTCACTGGAAAACACACACAGCATCCAGGACCAGCAGTCACTGTAAAACACACACAGCATCCAGGACCAGCAGTCACTGTAAAACACACACAGCATCCAGGACCAGCAGTCACTGTAAAACACACACAGCATCCAGGACCAGCAGTCACTGTAAAACACACACAGCATCCAGGACCAGCAGTCACTGTAAAACACACACAGCATCCAGGACCAGCAGTCACTGTAAAACGCACACAGCATCCAGGACCAGCAGTCACTGTAAAACACAGCATCCCAGACCCTTTAATCACTCTCCGTCCTGTCTGTAAAGCTATGAAATATATTTTTAAATATAGGAACTATTTTAAAAATATTTTAACAGCACTGAGCAACAGGGGAGGACAGGGGGAGCACTGACCCTAAAATAGAGGGGGCAGGCGGTACTGAATCAGGCCACCTATGGGGTATACAGGGCACAACCAGGGGTACACAGCTGGTCCTCCTAAAACTAAAATAATAAAACTGAAATAACTGAATAGTGGGGTCTTCCGCTTTAGTATGTGTTTGTGTGTGCGCATGTGGTATGTGTCTGGTGTGTGTGTGTGTGTGTGCGCGCGTGCGGTGTGTGTACGCGTGTGTGATGGTCCCTGCCGTTTGTGTGTGTGTGTATGCGTGTGTGTGTGTGTGTGTGTATGCGTGTGTGTGTGTGTGTGTGTGTGTTTATGCGTGTGTGACGGTCTCTGCCGTGTGCGTGTGTACGCGTGTGTGACGGTCTCTGCCGTGTGTGTGTATGCGTGTGTGTGTGTGCGCGCGTGCGGGGTGTGTGTGTGTGTGTGTGCGTGTGTATGCGTGTGTGACGGTCTCTGCTGTGTGCGTGTGTGTGTGTGTGTGTGTGTGTGTGTGTGTGTGCGCGCGTGCGGGGTGTGTGTGTGTATGCGTGTGTGTGTGTGTGTGCGTGTGTGTATGCGTGTGTGTGTGTATGCGTGTGTGCGTGTGTATGTGTGTGTGTGTGTGTATGCGTGTGCGTGTGTGTGTGTGTGTACGCGTGTGTGACAGTCTCTGCCGTGTGTGTGTGTGTGTATGCGTGCGTGTGTGTGTGTGCGTGTGTATGTGTGTGTGACGGTCTCTGCCGTGCGTGTGTGTGTGTATGCGTGCGTGTGTGTGTGGGTGTGTGTATGCGTGTGTGCGTGTGTATGTGTGTGTGTGTGTGTATGCGTGTGCGCGTGTGTGCGTGTGTACGTGTGTGTGACGGTCTCTGCCGTGTGTGTGTGTGTATGCGTGTGTGCGTGTGTATGTGTGTGTGTGTGTGTATGCGTGTGTGCGTGTGTATGTGTGTGTGTGTGTGTATGCGTGTGCGTGTGTGCGCGTGTGCGCGTGTGTGACGGTCTCTGCCGTGTGTGTGTGTATGCGTGCGTGTGTGTGTGTGTGTGTGTGTGTGTGTGTGTGTGTGTGTGTGTGTGTGTGTATGCGTGTGTGCGTGTGTGCGTGTGGTGTGTACGTGTGTGTGACGGTCTCTGCCGTGCGTGTGTGTGTGTATGCGTGCGTGTGTGTGTGTGCATGTGTACGCGTGTGTGACGGTCTCTGCCGTGCGTGTGTTTTGCAGGAAATCCCTCGCAGCACGCTGGACTCGTTCATGCAGCCGTTTCAGAGCACGCTGTGGCTGTTGGTGGGTCTGTCGGTGCACGTGGTGGCTGTGATGCTTTACCTGCTAGACCGCTTCAGGTACAAGGGAGAAACGCCCTGTCTGACACACCCGCCACCGAGGGTAACCCCGCCTGCCATCTCCAAAAACACAAGACCAGCCACACCCTGTTTCACACACACTTCTCCCCTTCTGCTCCCAGTTTGGCACGCCCAGTCCCATCTCCTGACCGGTCACGTCCCTGATCCTAAATTTGGGAGGGTGCAGAACACCCCGTGCTCTCCTGCTAAGTGCACGCTGCCTCCAGTCACTCCGTATTTTCACCCTGCAGTTCACCTACTGAGCTGTAGGTGGCGCAGGGGGGGAATATGGGCAACACGGTAGTTTTTGGGTGATGAGATTGAGAAAACCCAGCAGATGGCAACCCTCCATCCCTGTGCGACGCTGCGGCCAGTTACGTGCCAGAGGGGGGCGCTGTCCCTCTGTTCAACCATAAAAGACACCAGCTTGCTTTATAAATCTCTCTGATCTGAGATCACAGTCCACAGGAAGTGACAGGGCGGAGGGAGCAGGGCCTGATGGGAAAGGGAGGATGTAGGGGTGTCCATACCGTAGGTCTCAGAAGGGCAGGGTGGGGTAGGTGGGAGGGGGGTGGGGTTTTGCGGGGGGTGGGAGAGGGGTGAGGTTTTCAGGTGGGCAGGGTTTCGGAGGGGCGGGAGGGGGGTGGGATTTTGGGGGGGACGGAGGGGGTGGGGTTTCAGGGGGGCGGAGGCGGTGGGTGCACAGGCTTTCATCGCCCCTACCCGTTTGTTTCGTAGCCCGTTTGGGAGGTTCAAAGTAAACAGTGAAGAAGAAGAGGAGGACGCGCTCACCCTTTCCTCTGCCATGTGGTTCTCCTGGGGAGTGCTGCTCAACTCCGGTATCGGAGAAGGTAACCGCCTCTTCCCCCCCCCCCCCCCGCCACACGCACGACAAACAGCAAGAACGGTGTGATGTCTGAGAATATGCCCCCCCTCTGCTTGGGTATTTCATGTGAGGTCATGTGAACCAATTCATAAACTTACCTCACTACATGTGTTGGACATCTACTGACGTCCTTTTTTATGTTTGTTTGTGTGTGTATGTGTGCACCTGTGTTTGTGTGCATGTGTGTGTTTTTGTGCGCGTGCACACGTGTGTTGACAGGCGCACCGCGCAGCTTCTCAGCGAGGATCCTGGGAATGGTGTGGGCGGGTTTCGCCATGATCATTGTGGCCTCCTACACTGCCAACCTGGCAGCCTTCCTAGTGCTGGACCGACCTGAGGAACGCATCACTGGCATCAACGACCCGAGGGTGAGTCGCAGTAACACCCCCACGCCTCCGGGTGGCAGCGTCTCCCCAGATCCGCTCACCTTTCGCCCCGCCCTTCCCCTCAGCCCTGTGGCGTGGCGTTCGGGCGTTGCTGCCGACGGCAGGTTAACCTCTCGGGGGCCGGTGTCGCTCTCTTCCCGCCCCTCAGTTACGCAACCCGTCCGACAAATTCATCTACGCCACGGTGAAGCAGAGCTCTGTGGACATCTACTTCCGGCGGCAGGTGGAGCTGAGCACCATGTACCGCCACATGGAGAAGCACAACTACGAGAGCGCCGCCGAGGCCATCCAGGCTGTGCGCGACAAGTGAGTCATTGCCGTGGCGATGGCGACGGGGGAGGGGGCCCCCGCCGTCGCCGCGGAGAGGAGCGATGGACGCCTGGGCGCGGGTATTCGGGGTCCCGGACCCCCCCCCCCCCCCGGACCGAGGGAAGGAGGCGTTACGGCTGTCCCGCCACAATCCGGGCCTGGGACCTGGAGAGAGAGAGAGAAACAGAATGAGTGAGAGAGTGAGCACACAGAGAGCGAAAGAGAGAGTGAGAGAAAGAGAGAGAGAGTGAGAGAGCGAGAGAGATAGAGACCGAGAGAGAGACCGAGTGAGAGAAAGTGGGAGAGAGTGAGAGACAGAGTGAGAGAGATAGAATGAGTGAGAAGCAGAGTGAGAGCGATAGAGAGGGAGACAGTGAGAGAGAGAGAGAGAGAGAGAGAGGGAGACAGAGTGAGAGAGACCGAGTGAGAGAGAGAAAGAGGGAGCGAGTGAGAGAAGCAGAGTGAGAGAGATAGAGAGAGCGAGAGAGGGAGCAAGTGAGAGAGATAGAATGAGTGAGAAGCAGAGTGAGAGAGATAGAGAGGGAGACAGAGTGAGAGAGATAGAGAGAGGGAGCGAGTGAGAGAGATAGAATGAGTGAGAAGCAGAGTGAGAGAGATAGAGAGGGAGACAGAGTGAGAGAGATAGAGAGGGATACAGAGTGAGAGAGCGTATGAGAGAAAGGGGGGGGGTCAGGCTCAACAGTAGGCCCGTCTCACTGCCACTCTTGATCATGGAGTCTGGGAAGGTTCCAGGTGAGAGTACCTTTGCACAGGTTGGCAAGCCTGTGAAACCAAACTGAGCTTTTATCTTTTAACTTTTCTTTTAATTGGGAATCCAATGGGGGAAGAGCCACTGCGTCCGGCATTGGATTCCAGTTTTGGCTGATGATGATGATGATGATGATGATGATGATGACCGTAACTGGTAAAAAAAAAGAAAAAACAAAAAAAACCCGCCTTTGTCATGTTTTTTTTTTTTTTTGTAACACACTGTACTGTACAACGGTAACCCCCCCTCCCCCCCAACACCCCCCCACCCCACACCCGACCCCTGATCCCTGACCCGACACCCGACCCTCCCCGACCCCCCCCACAGCAAGCTGCATGCTTTCATCTGGGACTCTGCGGTGCTGGAGTTTGAGGCTTCGCAGAAGTGCGACCTGGTGACCACGGGAGAGCTGTTTTTCCGTTCGGGGTTTGGCATAGGCATGCGCAAGGACAGCCCGTGGAAACAGAACGTGTCCCTGGCCATTCTCAGGTCTGTCCCAGCCAAGGCAGCAACGACCTGCACATTCACACGCCATCCCCGTGCCTTCCTCTTTTAATTTAAATCATCTCTTTATGTGCGTGTGTGTGTGTGTGTGTGTCCCTTCCCCCCTTTCGTTTTGCCTTGTGTTCTACCGCTTTTCCCATCTAGCTGTTGTCTTGAGTTGTCCGGCTCTGGCCAGGGTTTAATTTATGACCTCTCCCCCCAACCCCCCACCTGACCCCCCTCCCTTGCAGTTCCCATGAGAACGGCTTCATGGAGGACCTGGACAAAACCTGGGTGAGGTACCAGGAGTGTGACTCCAGGAGCAATGCCCCGGCCACACTCACCTTTGAGAATATGGCAGGTAAGGTCCAGGTCCTGAGGGGAAGTAATGACAATGATTGGACAAAAACTGCAGTGGTAACCAAGGTAACTGTAGACTTTTTTGTCCAATTCAGTTCGCTGTTTTTGAGGTGGAAGCTGTTGCCTTGCTAAATAAGGCTTTTTTTGCTGCTTAGGTGCAGGAGTCCAGGAAGAAGATTGTATTTTTTAAAAAGCATTTTTCTTGACAGCGTTGTGTAAGGTTCCCCCCCCCTGGTGGTGGGAGGACGAACTGCAGCTTCGTGGTCAGTGTGCCCGGGTTGTTGGAGAGTGGGTAGGGGGGTTCCCGGGGTTCGCTGACGTGGTTCCATTTCCCCCTGGCAGGTGTGTTTATGCTGGTTGCCGGAGGCATTGCGGCCGGAATCTTCCTCATCTTCATCGAGATCGCCTACAAAAGGCACAAAGACGCCCGCAGGAAGCAGATGCAGCTGGCCTTCGCGGCCGTCAACGTCTGGAGGAAGAATCTGCAGGTAGGACACGCGCTCCCCCCCCCCCTCCTCCCTTCCCAAACCCCACCCCCCTGTCCTGGGCCCTTCCCCCGGGAGTCCAAGAGGGAAGGGGCAGTGACTGGCCAATGAGAGGCCCAGCAGGTCCCCTTGGGCTGGGTGGGTGGAGCAACCAATGCTGTGTCTGGGTGGCCTCCGGCTCCTCCCCCGCTTGTGACCACTGGGGTCAAAGGTCAGAAGGTATCCTCTCTATTGCCATCCTCTTTGTCGCCACAAGAGGTCAGACTGGAGCTCGGCAGTTGGCGGGCGGCTTCAAGGAGTGCTGCTCGTTGGCGGCTTGAGCTGCCGCCGTTTCCCCAGGCAACCAGACGCCTTTTCAGACGGGGCTTCCAGTCCCCCTAGGCCAACTGGACGCCTGTCTCTTGTCTGTCCCTGCAGGACAGTAAGGAAGCCTCAGGGATTCAAGTTGAGGGCCCGGCCGAGAGTCCAGCATTAGTATGTACACAAGCCACACATGAACATCTCACCGCCATGCCATCTGCACCGTCAGAACTGGAGTTATCCCAGAAAACTGAAATTGTGAAATAATAATAATAAACAGAACAATTAAAAAGGTAATGAAGCGATTAAGGCCAAAAAATCAGCTACATTCCAGTTCATGGCATGCCCAGAGAATGCGCTTCTTTAGAGCTGGTAGAGTTATGCATCACTACAGCATTCAAACTGACCTCGCGAAGACGAGACAGAGTCGTGGATCAGCGGTGAGAAAATAAAAAACAGAAAAGGAAGGGGGGGGGGAGGGAGGAAAAGCATTTAATTTGGGAACATTCAGCAGAAACACTTCAGGGCTGTTCCGTTCCGGAGCCAGACACCAGATTCAGCCATTTCAGTTACAGATTGAAGACTTGCTCCCGTTCTCTTGCCACAGAGCACATCCAAAATGGATGTTACTTACACATTTTGAGCATGTTCAATTCCTGACGATAAACTGTACGATAAATTACAATATATTATAGAGCTCGATGCCGTAAACATGCTAGCAACAATAATTAGTCTGATAATGAAGTCTAAGTTATGATTATAAAAAGGTAATTTGAAGACCCTCTGAAGACTACACTCATATAGCGACCTTAGGCAAAGGTTAATATCTAATGCACAAAAAAGTGTACAAAATTCAACAAGAGGAAAAGCAAAATAAGATTATCCCCTTTTTTTAAAAAAAAAAGACTACACTACAATAATGTAAATTTACCAATAAATATTGATTCAACTCGGTAAGAGAAATACTATTCTTTACTTTGCTGTATTTTCAAAGTTCCGAACGATCTCGCGGCTCCGAACGATCTCGCTTCCTGAAGTTTTCTTCTCTCAGAACTGTCGCGTCACGCAGTCCATTTTGGACGGGCTCACCACAAGAAGGGAATCACAGTTAATCATTCTTATCCAGTGTGGAGGTTCCATTTCCACTCTGGGGTGGGGGGGGGGGCGATTTCATCAGCGTTCACCAGTTGAACTCAACAGCCCCCCTTCTTATCAGGATGGGACAGCCCTCATACATTTTCAGTGCTAAGCAAATTACCCCTGGTTGTTTGTTTAACACTACTAGGCTAATTGATGTATAAAGTTAATTAACAAATCATATTTTAGGTGAAAGATTAAGATTTAAAAATCTAAAAATGTCATTCCTGCACAATTCAATCACATGTATTCAATCGATTCGATCGATGTATTCAATCTTTCCACTCAATACAAAAAAGGTCAATTAAAGGTCACCAACAACAGAAAACAGTCAAATAAAATGCAAACACTCCTCTAGATTAGAGCAAACAGCTGAACCTGAGCAGCACCTCATGTCTGAAAACATCCCACATCCCACAGCTGCCTTTCGGGATATGCTTAAATCCGAAATCCTACATTCTTTTTTTCTGGTTGCGCTTACTGGGGACATCCTTAAAAAAAGAATGGAGTTGTAGTATAATACAGTATACGGTATAATACTGTACTGAACTGCATTATACTATACTGTACCAGCACATTACAGCTAGACTATGCTTTAGTTTCCCGAACTTCAGCCCTGTAAAGGAACTCATTGCTCTCTCGGACTCCAAAGCCACTGCCCTCCTCTGTAGAGCTTGTAGTGCAAATAAAAAGCCTGCCCCCCCCCCCCCTCGCTCCACTCCCCCTTTTAACGACAAGGCTGCCATATCCATCTGTGCGGGGGGGGTGGGGTGGGGGTTTGGGGGCGGGAGGGGGGCGTAGCCTGTGATGTTTCCGCGGCGGCGTCCGGCCAGCCCCGTGCTGGGCCGCCGCTCTCTGAGCACAAAAGCCGCGGCTGTTCTGCAGCCTGCGGCGGACACAGGTAAGAGCGCCGCCCCGTCCCGCGCCGGCAGCGTCAGCGTCTGTGTCTGTGCGCCGTGGCCGTCCCGCGCGTGCGCGTGTGTGTGTGTGAGTGTGAGTGTGAGTGTGTTCATATCCACAGGCTCAGGCCAGCAGTCAAAACCATGGGAGCTCCTGCAGAGGCTTCTGCCCTTGAGGGGGATTGTTTCTTTCACTGGCTTCTGAGCGCAGCTTGCTTTCGAGATTTCGGAAAGGCGGCTGGATATGTTTGAGGGACGCGCTAATCCCGGACGTTCCTAGACGGGAGAGGGGGAGAAACCAGCATGAGGAACTTTGAGTGCCTTTCTCCCAAATTTGGAACATCTTGCTATATTGAGCTGAGCACACTGCTGCAATCTCCGCTGCCCAGCTGGTGGGCGCGTGGACCAGCGTGTGCTCTCCTCTGGAGCGCGTGATGTCAGCCGCTGCTTCTGACCGCGCCGAGGTTCCGCGCTCGCACAGACACGAGTCGCAGGAAGACGCCTCATGTGCGGCTGAACACGCAGAACTCCTGTCGGCCAGCAGGGGATGCTAGTGAGCAGTGAGATGCTGTCGTCTGGGCTGAATGGGCGGGGCTACAGCCAATGGTGCGTCACCCTATAATTGAATCGCTTCAGTTTATTGCAGTTGAATTGAAAAACTGAAATTGAACTGAAATTGAGTTGAAAAATGAAGATTGAATTTCTTTATAAATGGATTCTGTGTAAAAGAATGTAAGCGGTGGAATCTCTCTGGATAAGAATGGCTGTTAAATGCAGCTCAGTGCTGGAGTCTATACAATGGCAATCCACTCAAACATATCCTCCGACAGCTCTGAAGGACGTCAAAACTTTGAACGCATCAAATCTGCGTGGTTTTTTTAAGGTCCTGATGCTGCCATTGTTTTAACTGTTTTTGTGTTTGTTTTGTTTGTGTGTGTGTGTGTATCACTGTACATGTATGTGCACATGTAAAAAAAAAAAAAAAAAAAAATTCCATGTGCACATATTTGAATACGGGTAACCCCGGAAGCGGTGTACTCTTGAATAACTTGCCCTTGGAAAAACTGCTGATGTCATTCACGTGCCTTACCACCTTCGCGGCTAATTTTAAGTGCTTTTAAGGCTCTCTTTCCACTGATCTTTCACAGTTCTGCCTGCAGTTAAATCCATTGGCTTAGCAGCTTCACTTAGCCCAAACTAGCTGGCCGAGTCTCTTTTTATTCTCTGTCCGCAACGTCATTCAGTGGGGCACCGTCTGACGGGGTTAAAATGGAGAGAGAGAACAAAAAGATGAAACGGAGGCTTGTGGCTAGCTAAAGCCGCCGCTGTGCTAACAGTGTTTTCCGGAACGATGACTGTGAAAACAAGCCTGCCCCCTTGTGGCGGCAGGCGGTGCTGCGGTGTCCGAGTTCCTGCGTCTGTGTGGGTCTGACGCTCTTTCGTTTCAGCATGCTGTGCAAAGCCGGGACTGTGCAGCCACAGCACTTCGCCATTGGTCAGCGTCGCACATAACGAGAGGACCCAAAAAAAAAACGAACAAAAAAAAATGCAGTGTCCCAAAGCTCTAAAAAAGACAAAAAAAAATAACAAGAGAACAAAAAAAATTCCATGCCTTGTCCTCCCCTCAAGCCTTTTTCTTGAGACGTCATTACGATGTGATGCTGTGAAACAAACCGTGAGGTGTTCTTGCTGAAAGTGTGAATCAGTGATAATCTCATTCGTTCAAAAGGCCTCGAGGGGTCAGTTGGATTTGTGTCAACTGACAATCTGTTCCTTTCAGGAAAAAAAAGGTTGTTTGAGCTCTGAACAGGTTTGTTTTATTCAATAAGATACTTGATCTGAAACTCCAGAGTGACTTTTTCATTCCTACACTGCCTCTACTGACCCCCTGCCCCCTCACCCCCCCCCCCCCCCCCAACTGTGGTTCACCATCTTATTTGGTTTAGCTTCACCCACGTTTCTGGACAAAAAAAAAATCTCTCTGTACTTGTGAGATATCAACCTGCAAATATTGTTTCAGTTGAAAAACTGCATCCCAGAAATGCTACGGAATGTGGGGGTGGGTGTGTTCCAGGCGGGAACAGTTCCTGACCGTGAGTTTGCTATGGAAAGGGGTCAAGGGTCAGAGTGGGGTCATGGGTCAAAGACTGGCCCGGTCACGTGACTTGACAAAGGGGAGGTTCTGCTGGACAGTGCTGGCCTGAGTGAGCTGTCAATCATCTTCCTGCTTCTCCTCCCAAGCCCCCCCCCCCCCCACCTTGCTGCATGTCTTTAAAGCAAAATTCACACCACACTCCCCCCCCCCCCCCCCCCCCCCAGTCCCAGCCCTTCTCCGAATCCTTAAGTGTGTGGGGTGAATTTTCGTTATACCCGATGAGTTCTCTGGTATAATGCAGAAATGGGTTTTATTTATTTGACTTCCTATATTCACCTATCTGGCCGGTTGTTCTTCTGCTCATGACCATATGCATTTCTATGGTGCACCTTCCCCTTTGAAGTTTTACTCTGTAACCTTCTGGTAAATGCTTGGCTTTTTGGTGTATTTTTGTGAGCTGTTTATATTTCCTTTCCTTTCTGACATTTACTTTTCCGTTTTGTGTTTGCTTTCTTGAACGCAGAAGTGAAATGACCTATTTTATAGCAGTGGATGGATATTTATTTATTTTTCTTTTCTCCCCCCCTATGCAGCCTTCTTCCTCTGTAGAGAAACAGGATGTAAGGAAACCGTAATATAAGCTTTGTTATACAGACACACCCACTGTTACTGTGTGCTTTCCTGCCCTGACCTGTAGGGGGCGTCAGACTAGTTGAGCACTGAGGCATTGGAAGAGGGGAATGGGGGGGTGAGCAACGGTGGGGGGGGGGGTGTCATGGCATACAGAGGTGATGAAGCGTTATCAGGGGGAGGGGGGGTTCCTCTGAAAACAGAAGAGGACATGTGCAGTCGTTGTTTGGTGCTGTAGAGGATCAGCTCAGGTGTGGCTCCTCCTAGCTGTGTTAGTTGGAATGAGACATAAGGGACCTTAAAGAGAGTTAATAGAACCAGACAGGGTCACATTGCTCTGCCATCCAGGAGGGTTGGTCTTTGCATCCCTCAGGTTTTCCCTCCTTCTCCAAGTTCAGAATGCTCAGTTGGATTCATTTATCAATCTCTTGGCTTCAGTAGCCCTTGTTAATTTGGGAGAGTATAGACTACTGTCACACACAGACTACCCTCATATGCCGACTACCATCATTTGCAGACAACCAGGGTATGCAGACTACCATCGTACACAGACTAACATAATACGCAGGCAACCATTTTACACAGACTACATCATATGTAGAATACCATCGTTGGCGGACTACCATTGTCCGCAGATTACCATAATATGCAGACTACCGTTGTACACAGACTACTTTCATACACAGGCTATATCATGTGCAGACTACCATACTATGCAGACTACCATTGTACACAGACGACCGTCGTACACAGACTACATCATGTGCAGAATACCATTGTACACAGACTACCTTCATACAGGGAATACATCATGTGCAGACTACCATCATATGCAGACTACCATTGTACACAGACCACAGTTACACACAGACTACATCACTCGCAGACTACCACCATATGCAGAACCATTGTATGCAGACTACCATCATACACAGACTACCATCGTACACAGGCTACCGTCATATGCAGACGACTCATATCATACTACCATTGTACATGGTGTATCATCATACACAGACAACCATCATATGCGCGCTACCCTCACAGACAGACGTTTATCGTAGGCAGACTACCACTGTATAGTCTACCATCATCCACAGAGTACTATCATACACAGACCACCATCGTACACAGAGTACCATCATATGCAGACTACTTTGATGCACAGACTATCGTACACAGATTACCTTGTGCAGACTATCAGACACATCTGTTGAAATGTGTGCTGCCACTGCTTTTAACTGCAGCCCAGCCAACCGAGCAGCGCAGTCATTGGGTGACAGAACTGTGCTGTTTCACATGCATAATGTGGTGCGTTGCAGCAGGAGGTGCAGGGTTCACTTATTCCGTTACTTTGGATGCCAGCTAGGGGTGCATACCAGCGCTTCGGGAGGGGCTCTCCAGCCCCTCCCAAACAAGACAGACAGAGAGAGATCGAGAGAGAGAGAGAGAGAGAGAGAGAGGGAAATTAGGCAGCCATACTGACAGACAAAGGCACACTGAGGTCCCCCAGGTGCAGGTCCAAGAGACGCTTCCCTGGTCCCCCAGGGGACTCCAACAGGCTGGTTACCAGGACACAGGGATTGATCCAGCTACTGTACCATGCAGATGAATTAAGAGATGCAGAGATGGGGTTCTTTTCATACATACGAGCAGACAGGGAGATAGAGTTGAGGGGGGTGGGTGGCTGTCAGGGGTCCGGGTGGGTGGTGGCGGGGGTGGGGGAGGGAGACCAAACGCGTTTGCTCCAAAGAACATCAATAATTCATCTACATATATATTTATTTTAGGATAGGACAGGTGGTAGAGCAGAGCCCGACCCCAAAAAGAAAACCTCTTTTAGGTCCATCAGTACCTCCCTGGCCTCCAGCATCAAGAGACGTAGGTCCTCCAAAGATACGGTAAGGAGATGAAGAAACAAACCCCTCCCTGTTTCTCTCTCTCTTTCTTTCTCTCACTCTGTCTCTACTGTATCCACTTCTCTCTCTCTCACTCTCTCTCCTCTTGCTGTCTTTCTTTATCCTATCACTCTCATCTTCCTCTACCAGACTGTCCCCATTCCAAAGTTGCTTGGCCCTCACGCATGGGAGTTAACAGCCATAGCCACGTGTCTGTCCAGTCAGCCATCCATCCAGACATCCGTGGGGGACACGCCCCGTCAGGAGAGTCAGGCGGCAGGGAGGCTGTAGGGCAGGGCCGGAGAAAGGGAGGCGCCGCTCGGTCTATGGATAGGGCACTGGGCCAGGCTACGCTTTGTAGTGGGTGAGGTTTAGGACCCAGAGGTAAGGGAAAGTAGGTGTCGATCGACAGGTGGGGCAGGGCACCCTTGCCTGTACTTTTCCCCCTTTTCTCCCCTCGTCGCTGACCTGGATGTGGTTTCCGGCTTTTCGGTTTCTTTTTCCTTTTCCTTATTTTTTTTATTATTGTGAATGTTTGCGTCTCTCCCCGTTCCTTTAATGCTTGGTCCTTTTCAATTTGAGTTCATACGTCCTTGTCCTTCTGGTGTTTGTGCCCCTCCCCCACACCCCCACACCCCCACCCCCCCACCGCCCACCCTCCCCTTTTAAGGTCAGTAGCAAGGTATGCGGCAAAGTTATGGCGGGAAACTCCATGGTCCTGAAGTAACTATTTGCCAAAGACCAACAAGTGTGGGAGCGCTAACTTTGCTGTTCCTCTGTAGAGAACTTTCTGTTTCAGGATGGTGCCAATGGGAGGGTCCAATTGGCTCCCGTTACTGCATATCTGTATAGTGTCGGCTCTTGCTGGGGGAATTTTGCAACTGTATTTTATTCCAAATTGGGATTGTTTGAATGTTCTTTTTCTTTTGAATTTTTGCACGGTATCATTCCAAGAGGTCCTTTTGCATAGCTAATTTATTCCTGGCTTCTTTGAGAGAAAGGTCAGTCTTTAACTTCAAATGAACCTCCCCCTATTTATAATGGACACGCCCCTTAAGGAGGTGCCCTCTGAGAATGTGAAAGTGCTGATGTCAATTCCTTTTTTTCCCCTAATCGGTCACAATTTCAAGGGCTGCATTCTGGGTGACTCTCCTCCAGGCAAGGAGCTTACAGGCAAACCTGGCAACTTTTCTGTTACTGGCCAACAGCCCTTACAATTGCAGCTGTAACAAAAACCAGCATACACAGTGGATCCTAAGACCGAGGTTGGGAACCACTGAATTACACATTAGCCTAAAAGTTGTTCCACACTGGTGGTGCTCTTAAACTGCTGTGGTGAGGGCATCTTCATCAGAAAAACCAAGCCAAATGGTTTTCAATTTAAAGTCACTACAGACACCTCTAGAATTGATTCAACACAATGGTTCTGAACTACAATACGTTCCAGGCCTGACTGCTTATAAATACTCATTCACAGCAGCCAGCACTGAAGCTCTTTTAGTACTAACAGGAACTCCTTGAAAGGGACAGGAAGTAGCACAGTGTACAGCATCTTGCTTGGGATTAATGGTCTCTGGTGGGGTGAAATGGGGGTGGACGGACCTCTCTGTTCAGACATTTCTCAATCGATAGGTCACTTGGGCCTTCAATCTGAAACTCCATTGAGGGAGTATTGGGCCAAAAGAGGGAATAGCAGATTAGTGTAAAAGTGAACAACAGGTTTGGTTGAGTGTAGTCAGACTTTATGTGACTTTACGAGAAGGTAAAATTCAGGTTAAAAAGTCATTTAAACAGGGAAGTACTGTAACCATCTTCCAATTGTGACCATCCCTTTTATTTTATATCAGTGTTTCTGTTATTTTCTTTATGACTGGATATCGATGGACTTCTTTTGCGTGTTCGGTGTCCCACTACATGCCACACACACTGCGTCTCTCTTCCTCCATGGGCTTGGTTTGTAGAGCAGAACCATAGAGCTTCCTGTTGCTGTTCACCTGTCTCTCAGCAGGGGGCACTGTGGGCTATGACTCAGAAAGCTAGCAGAGAGCCTAAGGGCTCATTCCAATCGCTTATTTTTACTTCCTTGCTTCCTTTCCTTGCGTATCTTACCTAGTTCCTAGATCCACCCATTGGAGGAAGCAAGGTAAGGACGCGAGGATGGAGGAATCAAGGAAACTTGTATTAGGCAAATGGAATGTCCTTGTTCAGTCAAGCATGAGTTCGAAGCCACGTCAATTACAGATATGGCAGATAGGGAGAGGTAGATCCACAGGTCGATCATTTATACAGTACGCCTTCTGAAAAAAATACTTCCCCAAAGGATGCACTAGTGTTTCCTTGCTGAAGCGTCCTTCAGGAGCCTCCTAGCTTCTCACTCCTAACTTCTTCAAGGAGCATTTGACATGTTGGAATGTCCTTGAAGATGGCGGACCTTGATTGATTTCTGGGTCAGGCGAGGACCAAGGAGACAAGAACGGCAAAAACAAGCAATTGGAATGAGCCCTAAATGGTGATGAGGTCTTGCAGGGTGTCTCGAGCATTCTAATGGTGGAACTCAAAAGACTCAGAGACAATCACCTCCCTACAAACACCAGGGAGAAAGGACTTCCTGCATTTGCCCCTCGCCCCCTGCAAAGAAACTCTAAACCAAAGAGACCTCATGTGGTGCAATTTTAATGATGAAATGGAACCAATGCAATCAGTTTAGATGAAAAATGAGTTGGAGGATTGAACCCAACTCTTACTGCATATTGTGTGTTTGTCCATTAATCCTCCGCATTTTCGTTTATCGGTAAATGTCAGATTTGTGTCCTCTTTGGTTCATCTTTTTTCAGGAGTCTTAAGAAAAAAAAGGTTTGATCAGTCTTTTTTGTTGTGCTTATTTCATTACACAGGGCAAATGATCAAAATTCCTGTTTGGATTATATTTCAATATTTTCAGTTGTGTTGTTTCCAGCATGATCCCAGTATCCTTGTAGAAGCAAGAAGCAGTGCCAATCTGTGCTCTCCAATCAGAACAGACTGGCTTCATGCATTTGCTACTCATTCAGACAAAGCAATATATAAAAACATATTTTAAACATCATTTTTTAAGATTTGAAATTGTGCCGCATATATAAGGACATGCAGTATATCAAATATTGCCACTATTGTGAGAATATATTGTAAAACTGCATGTATTGTCAAATATACTTTGTAATCTGTGAAAGTGGTAGTAATTGTTTTATGTATGCAATATATGTCAAGTGACTGACATATATCAAAATGCATTAATAATGCTTTGGAATTCATACTGTAGTATAAATTGATTATGTACATGTATTGCTTTTTTATATGGGACAGACTGGAAAAAATATTGGAAATATAGCTAAAATTTGATCATCTCTTACCTTCAAGTTATTGTTTTACATATGTCAACATTGGGGCGTTTCCCCAAAGTGTTGGCCAGAACAAATCATTCAACAGTTGATACAAGGAATTTCTATTTTCATGATGGAAACATTTCTGATGTGAATATTTTTGATAACAAGTGCATGAATTGGCACCATGTTCTATCTTCACAATTCACAACACAAATACACAACAACAAAAAAAGCAGTTCTATGATGTAAAAGAGGTTGATTTATTTGAGTTAAGACGTGTACTGTGGTAATTCTACTGTGGCTTTTTAGTGGTGAGTCGCCATTACTGGAAGAGGTTTGCCAACATTAAACATGGCCACTGCCATCATGAAAATGCCACTTTAATGACCGATCCATGGCAGAATCCTCACAGACGATTTTGCTCTGAATTTGTCATGGCGATCAGCATGGTAGTCTTGCACATGCATGGGGTCAGGTACATTCTATTTAAGCCAACAGAATGGAAATACATATGCTGGACATACAGAAAATACATGCACAACATATTTAATGTGAAATATAGAAATATAACAAACCCCCAATCATGAATACCTGATGTCGCCACACGCTGTGGTCAAAAAATGCTCGTATTATTTTTCGAGGTTCCCCGGTGTTCCTGACCCGGCTCTCTAATCTGGCCGTCTAGCCCTCCCCACATTCAGCCGGCTTGATGATTCTCCTCACCACCTCTAGTGACATTTTCCAAATGTTCTGGCACAAAATGGCTGCCGTGCATCACTCAGGTGTTGCTGGAGAGGAGTCCCCTGCCTGCTGCAAGGTGGTTTCCCACAAAGACAGCCATAAAAATGCAATCAGTCTCCATTCAGGATCACAGAGTCTCACCAGCACCTAGCTGTGCCGGTGAAGCCATCGGGTCAGTCTGTCTCCACAGCAAAGAGTGCTTCCATTCTTGTTCACCCCTAAAGCCAGTTTGTTGGTATTTATAGGTACATAACACAGGAAGTTCATTGGGTCCTGCACGATTGTGATGTCACCTGATCTTATTCTGACCGGTAACCTCGGGTCAGAATAGGCTTTGTAGTGTTTTTTTTACTACATCCAATCAGACGCAAGCTCAGATTTTGTTTTGGTCATCATGTTTGTTTCTTTAGTTTTTGGCGGTTGGCAGGGGAGGAGGGGGGTCCTGAGCTTGCACAGAGGAACCCAAAATTGAGCTGCTGTTGTTTCTTTTCCTCTCTGGGGTGGATGAGGATAAAAATGTGAAAACAAAAGGCAGAGTTTTAGAGGAATGACACGTCTTCTCTTTCCTTGTGTGTGCTCTCTCCCTCTGCAGCAGTACCCACCGACTGACATCACGGGCCAGCTGAACCTATCAGATCCGTCCGTCAGTACAGTGGTGTGAAAGCGAGAGAGACAGAGAGAGAGAGAAAGAGCTATTCGGACCAGAGAGAGGGAGAGAGAGAGAGAGAGCAAGAGAGAGAGACTAAGGGGGGGCGAGGAACAGAGGGGGCTGTTGGACACTCCACGTCTCCTGCACCTCACCCCCCACCCCACCCCGTCTGTCTGAGAGACGGTGCGTGGGGCACTTCACAAACGCTCCGAAAACGGAACCTCAACAAACAGACGCTCAGGCAACATTCCGACCACAATCCGACTCAACGTCCAATCTGAAGCCAAACTTCAGAGAACATTCCGCCAACACCCTGACTCAACATCCAATCAGAAGCCAAACCGCAGACAACATTCCGCAGACAACCTGACTCAACGTCCAATCGGAACCCAGTAGCACAAATGCAATGGGGACCTGCACCATCCTGTTCCTCTATCCCCTTCCTGTTTAATGCTTGACTCACTTTGTGCAGATATTGAACTGTCAGATATGGTAGTGAGACAAGTACGATTTATCAAATATTACTTTTGTAAATGTTTTAGAGTATTTGAAAGTACGATAAACAAAACATAGGCTACAGTTTGATGGATTCTTAGGTGGAAGGAATTATGCTTATGATGCAACATTATTTCTTAAGTATTTTTAGGCAATCTGTTATAATAGCTTTCTTTTTAAGATGAATACCTGTCATTTAAAAAGCTCACCATATCTAAATACATTAGATATGTTATTTGTTAAATTAGGGCAAGCTTTAGTATTGAGTGTGTGAGTATATGGTATGAGTTTGTCTTCGATTTAAACCACTGCGGTAAAAGTTGTAGCATGCACAAACGTAACTACGTTGATACGAATCAAAGTTTAGCGCATTGATTCTTTGTTCAAACCGTTGTTTTTAACACTTGAATTGCAGTTAGCTCAATGCTCGTGGAACTCTACGGTACTTCTATTTCCTCTTTATCGGCTAGTTTCCTTTCTCTGTTCGTCCAGTGCAGTCATTGGTGCCCTGTGACGGAACTGTCGCTCAGTGGATTATGTGTTAGTTACTTAGATCAGGAATGTTTTCGAGTATTTACGCAGCATGCAAGGTCATCTTTTCAAGGAGCTCCCCCCCCCACAGAACCAGGGTATTTCTCTCTCCAAAAAGGGGGGGGATCTCAAGAAAAGGAAGCAGTTTTGGCTACTGTATTGTGTTTCTTGCTGTATGCCCTCTCTTAAAACCGATATTTTGCTGGAAATGCTCAACATGGCTGCTCGTGCCGGCCCTGGCCGTGGAGAAAATGGCCGTCTTATTTTAACAGACTCCTGGTAGCTCTTTTTGTGACGGGAGAGCGAGGCTTTGCGAGACCCATGGGCGGGGCTACTGTGTGCTGTCAATCACTGATCCATCTCAGCCATCTCAGCCAATCAATTGCTCCCCATCAACGCTACGAACCACTCCTCGAAACATCAGGTCATTGACAGCACTCAATAGCTCCACCCCCTCTGGAGTTCACAAAGCCCCACCCTCCCATCACAAGGTAGTCTCATTCAGTGGACTATGTGTGTTTGTTCTTAGCGTCCAGTACGATTTAGAACATTGTGATTTTGTAATAGAGTCTGTTTAGTTTTAATGCTCTGGTGCACCTCAGCCAGTTCTGCTGTTTGGGCCAGTACTCTCTCTCTGTCCAATCAAATCCAGTCTTTCTCAACTCCAGTTCCCACGGTGCATCAAAGGGCCAGGTTTTTCATCCAACCAGCACTTGATTCTTTCATGTAAAAAAAATATTTTAATTTCAAAAACACGCACATGACAAGGAGACCCCCTCTCTCAGGCATTCCTAGATTCTTTTTTTATTTTTATTTTTTTTTTACATGAAATGAATGCAGGTGATTTTCCAGCTCAGTTGATGCAGAACTCCTTTTCAAGTGTCAACTTGGTTAGTTGCAAAAACAGGCCGTTTCCCAAGTTCTGGAGCCGAGAAAACTCCCTACTGCTGCATGTTAAATAAATTTAAAGAAAAGACTACCTGATGCACATCGTCCACCACAGAGGACGAGCTCACCTTTGAGTACAGACACACTGAGCAGCACTTTAATGTCAGGACTTTATGTGATTCTTATGTGAAATAATGAATGTGACAATGTGTGACTATAAACAGGTCTAACTGCACCCAATTGCATTTCAGTTTATTTGCTTTGTAAAATATCTATAAAGCACTAGCTCTATGAAGTGCTCAGATCGTTAATTTGTTAATTTGTCTGAAAACGTGTGCACTGAGATATGTGTGTCTCAACACTGAAGTTTGGGTTTAGCTGTCACTAGCCAGTGTTTCTTTATTGAACTCCAACCTTCAGACGCAAAAACCTGCTTTAATAACATTTTAAAAAACTATTCACCATACGGTATCTATGTCAGACCTGAGTAACTGGTTATTTCTTTTCAAATTTTCTGACTAAATAATATGCATGTGTGTTTATTTTCACTTGTACCATTATGGATTGCTTTATTTACACTGATTGATTATGCACAGTATATATTTTGCACATCCTGATTTAGCTCTCAGATGATTTTTTTGCACTGAAAATATAAAGTGATTTGCTTTAGTAGGTTTAAAGGTAGATTGTGAGACATTTACACTGAAAGGAAGTCGTTTTGACAACTTTTTTTGGGGAAGGGGGAACACGTGCTCGATAATTTATGTATTTAGTTTGTTATTCATTGTTGTTATTTAATTATTTAATAGCCATGTACATTTCATTCAGATACGAGAATGCACCAAGTCTTTCCCATGAAAAAATATACTGTATATAAATGCAAGTGTAAATAAAATGAATTTATATGTGCCAATAAAAAAGGACACTTGTCAATGCATCAGTATGCAGTGAAGTAGAGTCTGAGCAGTTATTGTATAAATTATATAAAAAGTGTATGCATTTAGTTTACTCCATTTTGGTATTACTGTCACTAGAATTCCACATTCAGTCTTTATGCAATATAGATTATGAGGGACGCTCGGGATATATAGATGAAAACGTGCACGCACGCACGCGTGCACATAGAGAGACCAACACGTGTACAATATTAAATCTAACTTGATACCAACAGACAAAAACGACTAGCACGTAGACTCTTTTCTTCCTGGGTATTATGTTATAAAATGTGGGTCTCCTACCTGTCACCATGTTGAGCCATTGCCATAACATTGTCATTTCTATGCTTAAAAGACTTGATTTTCATATGACAACATAACCTACAAAAGTTAGGTGATCATAAAATCGCAACGTCAAATATTCATTCTGTATGTTGTGTATTGCACGTGACAATACACAACGTATAAAAGAATTTTAAAAAACTTTCATTTTCAACCTAGATGGGCTTTAAGACCAAGGTCAGAGGATTCCCCACTTCATCCTAAACAGTTATTTTTACTGTTATTCTTACACAAAGGGGCGATCCGTGTGGTTCCGCGAGATCAAGCCCAACACGGCTTTTATTCACGCTACTTCCTGGTTCCAAAGAAGGACGGCTCCCTACGTCCGATCTTGGATCTCAGGGTGCTGAACAAACATTTGAGGCAATACAACTTCAAAATGTTAACGTGCAGTACAGCACTCTTCTATGCTCAATACGTCAGAACGATTGGTTCACATCAATCGATCTGAAAGATGCCTTTATCCACTAGGCATCTATCCCCCTCACACAAAATGTCTCCGCTTCGCCCACCGCGGTGTTTGCTACGAATACACAGTTCTACCCTTCGGTCTCTCCCTAAGCCCAGGGGTGTTCTGTCTTTGTGTAGAGGCCGGTCTGGCTCCGTTGAGACTAACGGGAGTCAGAATTCTGACTTATATCGACGATTGGCTCATCATCGCCAAGTCGGAAGTCAGAGTTTTGCAGAACACACAGCTAGTTCTGACACAACTGTCGTCTCTTGGTTCCAGAGTGAACATCCCCAAGAGCAATCTCTCTCCATCCCAGAATGTAACGTTCTTGGGACAGGACCTAAACTCTGTGTCGATGCGAGCTCGGTTATCAGCCGACCGCATCTTATCACTCAACGTCAGAGTTGGAACATTGCCAAAACGTGGTGGACGGTTGAAAATTGTTTTCATGTTGTCCCATCCCTATACAAGAAAACATACGAAAGTACAGAGTATAGAAATACACACGAGTTAATTATTACACATTTAGGTACTGTACCGCATTGTGTGACAATATTTGTGAATTATTTTTTAAATCTGATAGCAATGTTTCATCTTAAACCTTCATAAGGGGCTCATTTATATGCGTTATAATGGACAAAAAGCATTTTATTCAATTTTGGAGATATTTTGGATATGTTTCTGGACACCTAGCTATTTTAGATCACTGTACTGACTGAAAGCTTGCAATTCCCATTTGAAAATTATGCAACAGTGATTTTCTTGAGTCAAAACAGTTGATTTGTATTGAAATACGTGAATATGTTGTGATTTACAGCAATGCATAATTTAGACATTTTGGATAGATTTGGAGATTCAGGGTACACTGCTTAGTTTTTGCTTCATACATCTATAGTAGTTCTACATATCCACCTTTAGATTTTATGAACTTGTGGTCAAGAAGTTTTTGATCTAGCACATGTATAGTTTAACCTCCTATATGCAATCTCTCAGTATTTCATTGCAAACTTAAAAAGTGCAAATTTATTTTATATTTTTTGTCAAAACAATTGCATTTGTGGCACTTCATTTCTTCCAAAATTATGAATATAAACTAATCTGCATTAGTATTGTAAATTGTACAAATGTCTTGCTTCATTTAAGCCATTTTTCAAGTCTCTGTGGTGTTCACATCTGGAGTTATAAAGCTTTAAATAGGGTACCCCCTAAATGGGCAAGGATTGGCAAGATTTGGCTTGTGCCTTAAGGGGTTAAGAAGCAGGGGCTTTATGAGGTAGATTTCATAGCTGCACCTCAGCCCTGTGGGCAATCTCCATCGCCGTCTCTCGGTGACACACGAGTGCTACAAAACTCTGCGTCACTGGGACACACGGACTTTTACACTCAGGGGACCCCTCTCGGGATCGTTCTCATGAGGAAAGTCGGGACAGACGTGTCCCTCTCTTGGTGGGGTGCCACTCAGGAGGGACGTATTGTGAATGGGACGTGGCCAATCCAGCTATGCTCAGCTCACATCAATTATCTGGAGCTATTAAGCATTTGGATAGCTCTCAGATATTTTCTCCCCCGTCTAAGGGGACATCATGTGCTAATCCGCTGCGACAACACGACTGCGGTAGCATATGTCAATCGGCAAGGTGGCATGCGCTCCCTTCAGCTCCACTGTCTAGCCCACAGACTGCTGGTCTGGAGCAGATGTCACTTTCTGTCAATATGCACGACCCATGTTCCAGGCATTCTGAACACGGGGGCGGATCGGTTGTCAAGGGGAAACCCACTTTATGGGGAATGACGGTTGCATCCCCAGCTTGTGGAAATGCTGTGGCACAGATTTGGCCGTGTCCTATGTTTTTCTCGCGACGGGACAAGAATGGATTTCTCGGTGTGGACTCACTGGCACACCCATGACCCGATGTGCTCCTTTATGCATTTCCCCTACTCGCTCTCATCTCTCCCACGCTAGCCAGAGTGAGAGAACAGAGCTTGACACTGATCCTGATAGCACCCAGGTGGCCGAAATCGCCGTGGCTGGCAGAGATTATCCCTCTCCTTTATGCACAGCCATGCACACTCCCGTTACGCGCAGACCTCCTCTCTCAAGCGAACAGGGAAATACACCACCCCCGCCTGAGCGAGTAGCTCTTTGGGCTTGGCCCGTGAGAGGTATAATCTTATTGCGTTAGGGGTCCCTTCTCGTGTGACTGCTACCATCCAATGTGCGAGAGCGCCCCCTACCAGGTCACTTTATGAAAATAAGTGGCAGGTATTTGAAGGATGGTGTGCCTCTCGTCAGTCAGTGCCTTACCAGTGCTCTGTTACTGACGTGCTGTGCTTTTTACAGAACCTTATGGATAAAGGGAAATCCTTTTCAACCATTAAGGTCTACCTGGCAGCTATCACTGCTCGTCATGTTAGTTTCAAAGACTATGCAGTGGAGCAACACTCCCTCATTCGCAAGTTTATGAAGGGGGCTCACCATTCTCTGCCTGTTGCTAAAAAGCACATCCCTTCTTGGGATTTAACACTGGCGCTGGAGGCTCTGTCTCTACAGCCATTCGAGCCTATAAATGAGAGAGTTAAAACTCTCAAGACAGCATTGCTGCTCGCTTTAGCTTCGGCTAAGCGAGTCAGTGACTTCCAACGTTTTCACCCACTGCCTTACTCCTCTCAAGAGGATCAAAGGCTGCATATGCTATGTCCTGTGCGTGTTCTCCACGTGTACATGACAAGGACTAAGGCTTTCAGAGAGAGCGACCAGCTCTTTGTCGCCTGGGGCCCGCCCTGCAAAGGGAAAGCCATCTCTAAGCAGTGGCTGTCCCATTGGCTTGTGGAAGCTATTGCTATGGCATATGACTCAAAGGAGATAACACCCCCCGCAGGCCTGAGTGCTCATTCTAAGAGGGGCATGGCTGCATTGTGGGCCCTATTACGTGGGGTCTCCTTGCAGGAGATTTGTTCAGCTGCAGGCTGGGCTTCTCCACACACCTTTGCTAGGTTCTACCGCCTGCACGTTACCAGGACTCTGGTAGCCCACGCAGTTCTGGGGGTGAGCTCTGTGTGAAGCTCACACATCTCCCCTCACCTGCTTTGTGTTTACTACTTCCTTACATGGAATGTGTCAGACACGCCCTCCCCTCAAGGGGGGAGGCTGCCCTTGCTGGCCTGACAGTTTCTCAGCTGTGAGCATAGGGCAAGCTGGGAGTTGTCCATATCTCCTCATAGGTGGATCTCGAACACGAGATGATGAAAGAGAACTTTAGGTTACTATCGTAACCCTGGTTCTCTGAAACATCGAGTGGAGTGATCCACCAAGACTGCCCTGCTTGCCGCGCACAAGAAGCAAATACGTTCACTGATGAGTATTAGCGCTGTAGCGTCCTATATGCTCTTATGGGAGGGCGGTGCCTCCTGTAGCATTGGACGTGCTACTGTCTGTCAGAGCCAGACTTGGTGCAATTGGATGCTTCTGAGGAGTCAAGACCGGATGTCATTCCCCATAGGTGGATCTCTCCACTCAATATTTCAGAGAACCGGGGTTACGATAGTAACCTGAAGTTTTCCCATGTTTTACAAAAGTATCTCAGATTTCTTAATTGTATACGTTAGGCCTACTGTAACAAAGCCTATGCGTTTCATGCATTGGTGTAGAAGTCAACCCTGATGGCGATCAGCCATAAAATGGCTATACATCCACTGAAATAGTTTTATGATAGACCTACATGGACACGTAATAAAGACCATTTGAAATGACATAGCCTACATATTCGAAGAAAAAAAAATCCTCGATAGCCTATATCTGCCCATATGCAGTAATTCAGTGTGTTTCAGACAGAGAGGGCGGGCTTTAAAATATTTAAAAACCTGTAGGGAAAATCTCTGATGAAGAGTTTACCTAAGTCATGAGACAGAAGCTCCCTGTTTCTTTAAGACGCATTCCTGACATACATAGACCGCTTGGAGTTCATTCATTTCCCTTTTATCCGACGGGAATACACCACACATATTACAAAACATCCTTTTCCTTTGAAAGAGGGCATTGACTTCACTCCCTTCCTTTCATAAATCCATCCTAAACGCAGCAAGGGAGGGAGGTAGCCTACAGCAAGAGTCCCGTGACATTGCGCGCATTTGCTATGACCTTATGCTTATTAGAATAACTGATCGTTAAGAAAACTTAATGTTTAAGGAGTGAGTGAATTTCACTAAACAAACGCCTCCAGTTCTGCTCACCCAGCACGCGTATGGCTCCGGCTCACAAGGACAGAAGCTGAAGAGAGGAAATTAAGGCAACGCCAAGGTATGTTTGTGATTTTTAACAACACTTACAAAGTCTTTCGTTCTTTCTTTCAAAGTACCTTTCTTCGAGTGGTCACGCCACACCAAAGAACTGCTGCAAAATCCAAACCACAAATCGCTATAAACTATATTTTTCCTAGCTTTGGCCGTTATGTCGGGACATTTTAAACATAGCTTATGTGTTACTCTTCATTTTTCATATGTTGTATTCCGACAGAATCGAGCCCATTTTTAATGTGAACTTGTCACACAATATCCTCATAACGGCTGTTACGGGAAACATTAAAATGCGTTGCTATGCGCATCAGTTTGTGAGAGAGTCACGCAGAAGAAAAACTGATGTCAGCGCAAAGCTTCGCGAGTACTTTATATTTACGTTCCTTACGGGGCTTCTGTTCCACTGTTCGCCTACTGACGCCTTACATCTGGGTGTTTTCAGAGCACTGGGCTATTCTTTTTTGCGGTGCCATTCCAGATGATATAAGCTATACGTAATACAGTAGCCTACTGATGGTTGTAAGGCTCGGTTAGAACAGAAAGAACATTAAATGGGGGAAATTTTCAGGAATGCATATGGACACAGGGTTCTCGCCTTTCGTGGGCGGATGTGACAGGGCACCGCGATTCCGCGCTAGATGTGGGATAACAGCCGAAAAGAGCGATTGTGCCTGCCAGACTACAGTAACAGTCCCGCTGTTGTCCGGGATTGTGTGGAAGTATCTGACTGGAATCCATTAAGTCTGGTGCAGTGTTATAGAAATTAGATGACAGGAACAGACTCGAGGTAAAGTAAACCAAGTTTTAGATTCAGAAAAGTCCCTCTGCTCTGATTGGGGCTGGTTGAGGAGCCAAAATGCAGCCCGTTATTACTGACGGAGTACTCTTTCGCTGCTATTATTTATGGAGGTGTCCCGTGTCCACGCTGCGGAGTGAGGCGTCCTCTGTGACCGCTGGCGAACAGCTGGACCGATGGGACTAGGCTGACTCAGACCACGCGAGCTTGGAGGCGTTCCCGTAACAGCTACTTCGCCCAGTGACATCATTTCCCACCACACCGTTTTAAAACAGCTGTCCGAGAGAAAGGACTTGGAAAAGCGGATATTTATTTTTCTTTAATTTCCCCCCTTCCTTTCCATATATTTAAGGCGCCGGGTGGAAAAATTCGCCGGATTTATAAAATCCCAACTGAGGGAAACACGGTCGGCGTCGGCGCTCTCCGTTCCTTTAATTCTTGGTAAGTGCCAGCACTTTCCCCTTCTGTTTCACGTCTAATCACGGGTTTCAGCGTTTCGCATCCCCCTTTCAAGTCTCAGCGGGGTGTAATTAATTCACAGGATCAGGTGGAAGCAGGCTTTAAAACCAGGTGCTAATTTGCAGGGGTTTTAGATTCCTTTCCATATTTGGGAAACAGCCGGGAAATTGTGAAAAGGGTTTAGCCGAACTTGACCTGCACGGTGGGAACAGAAGTATTTACACCATTCCCCAAGTGCTCATCTGGACTTTCTCAAACCCTGCAGCGTTTAACGTAAACCGCAAGCTTGCTTATTTTGCTATCGTAACAAAATACGATTATAATTCATAGTCGTTATTGCGAATGCAAAATAGACAGAACTAAAAACTGGAGTTTATGTCCACATCACTTGTCAGTGGAGTCGGTCCCTTTATGAAAATTACATTTTTGTCCATTCAACTGACCACTTGTAATAGCACATGAAATGTACGTTGCAAGATCAGAACTGTGTTCTGTAAGTGTAAACTCTGCCTTGTCGCTACTGTGCACATACTGTGTTTGCACATGCAAACTGAATGAACCGGGACATCAGCAAACCCTGAACAGTCCGCAATTCCAATATTAGCTCTGGGACCTGCATCATGAAGCAGGGTCCCGTTTCACAAAGCGGGATTACCGAGTTAGCTCGATAACTGCGCTGAGTAAAGACCTGTATCACAAAGCGGGATTACCGAGTTAGCTCGATAACTGCGCTGAGTAAAGACCTGTATCACAAAGCGGGATTACCGAGTTAGCTGGATAACTGCACCAAGTAAAATCCAGAACCCTCTCAAAATTGGAACATGGACTGAAGTAAAAACACCTGTTCTGGGTTTTACTCAGCGCAGTTATCCAGCTAATTCAGTAATCTTGCTTTGTGATACAGGTCTTTACTCAGCACAGTTATCCAGCTGTTTTGGGAAATATCCCTCTGAGTGAGAGTGGAGAATAAAGCTAACATACTCCTTACCATTAAGTCTGTCCGTGTTTAATAAGGAATGCAGCTCATTTGAATCATCAACTCAACGCAAACAGTACTACAGTAGGCCTAGCACCAGTCAGAATGGAGGCACCTGACTGGGGAGCCCGATGTAGCAGAAACTAGAGAAGTGCTGCTAGTTTTCATTCCTCCCCTCTAATCAGGACTGATTTAAACCTGGGACAGCAGGTGAGTTAGACCTCTGGCCAGCAGTGTTAATCGACCGGTTTACTCTCAGGTAGGAATGAGAGCCAGCAGCACTGCTGTCCTCCAGGGCCAGATTTGGGTGCCCCTGCCCAGATGAGAGGAAGCCGGTCATGTGGGGCCACTGTGGCCTGCAGGGAAGAGTGGGAGAGGAAACTCCCAGCAAGCCTGTGACCCCTGCCCAGACTGTTACCCTGGCCCCACCCCTGCCCACCACCCCTGCCCACACTGTTACCCTGGCCCCACCCCTGCCCCCCGCCCCCACCAACACTGTTACCCTGGCCCCACCGCTGCCCCCCGCCCCCCTGCCCACACACTGTTACCCTGGCCCCACCCCACCCCTGCCCCCGCCCACACTGTTACCCTGGCCTCACCCCTGCCCCCTGCCACCACTCACACTGTTACCCTGGCCCCACCCCTGCCCCCCGCCCCCCTGCACACACACTGTTACCCTGGCCTCACCCCTGCCCCCCACCCCCACCCACACAGTTACCCCAGCCCCACCCCCGCCCACAGTTACCCTGCCCTGCTCTCGCCCCCCACCCACACAGTTACCCCAGCCAGACACAGGACTCTTTACTCCCGTAGAACAGCAGCACTGAGTAACCCAGGCAGCCCGAGGCCCTTTTGCATGCAAATGGCTGCCGTGCACCCAGGCTGTTTGGTTTGCATGCGCTTTAACGCGTGCGCTGCTTTAAGAGTTCAAAACGCAGGGCCCCAAACGTGACGGGGGAAGAGAACGCTGCTATGCAAGCACGTAACCCATCAGGTGCCATTTATTACGGCACGCAACAGATCCGGCTTAACCCAACGAGTCCCTTATTTAATACTCGGTAAAAGGTGGTGTTCAGTAAATTGGCTCTTAAGGTACAGCAGCTATAGCAGAGAGTGCTCTGAGGACACACAGGTGTTCACCTGCCGCAGTCGCCTTATGCTCCCCGCTCCAGGGTGACCTGGAGTCAGACACAGAACAGGTTCTGTTTACTGATCATTTCCCTGCGTCAGACAAATGTCAGTTCATAAGACAAACTGACGTTCCGTCTATGACCGGTACCTGAAGAAGGCGCACGCAACTTTGTGCAAATGGTTAAGTAAATGGGAACAAATAAAGCAGTGTGTGGCGTTCTCTTTATCCGATTTACTTACTACATTTTTTTGATATGACCACCTACAATAAAATCGTCTGGGATGTGCGTGGGTTTTTTGTCTTGGTCATGCCCGCTGGTACCAAACCTCTTCCACTGTTTATTTTGTGGCCTTGCCTTAATTTGGGTGTAATGTGACGAATGCAGCAGGCATCTCACAAACCACCCGCGTGTTCCAGGGGTCCTGGCCTTGGTCCTGCCAGCGATGGCACCACCGGCAGCACTGACTTCGTGGGAAAGCGATTCGCTCAGTTTATTTATTTCCTTTTAACAGGAATGAAACTGCGCTGCTGTAGTTCAGCAAAGGAATTGTTGGTCTTCCCTGTCGAGACCCATAATTCCTGGTACGCTCAGAACGTAGCTTAAGTACTGTGGCTGGTGGCCTGCACAGGCCTGCTGAAGCACCCGGGCCTTCCGCACATCGCTGGAAAGAGACGCGCTTCGTTTAAAGGACAGTCGGGGGGAGGCGGGTTTTTCCATTCTGTGTTACGTAAGGCTGTTTGTAGTCTTCAGGATGAACCCCTACACTCAGCACTGGCAGTGCAGAGCGGACCTGGGCTGGAGTGTCTGTGTGTGTGTCTGTGTCTGTGCCAGGGCTGGAGTGTGTGTGTGTGTGTCTGTCGGTCCAGAGGCTGGAGTGTGTGTGAGTGTGTGTGTGTGTGTGTGTGTGTGTGTGTCAGGGCTGGAATGTGTGTGTGTCTCAGGGCTGGAGTGTGTGTGTGTATGTGTGTGTGTGCGAGTGTATGTGTGTGTCTGTCCCCAGTGGGGAGAATTCTGGGAAAACAGGACAGCGGCAGCAGCAGTTTCCTGAGCTCTGATTGGCCAGGGTGATGTAAACATTGGAGGCAGAGAACTTGGAGACTTGGTGTCTCAGGAGTGTGATCCAGTATTCTGGACATGTCCTGCTTGTGTGTTTATTCTGTTACCACAATAGGATTGTTTTCCCCCACCCAAATGTGTTTGTAGACCTGCACAAATCCAGCAAGGTTCCTACTGCAAATCTTTGCCTTTCTCTGTTGCACAAGAAAACGCTTTTAACATTTCTGATAAAGTTCGGCAGAATAAATACTTGTATTTGGCTGTCCTGTGTGGAGGAATGCCAAACTGAGACTGATTCATAAAGGCTGGTTTACTCTTTCCTACCAGTAAGTGTCAGTATTTACATACTTTTGACCTCTGTGCAGCTCACAGCAGCCTCAGTGAACTCTGTGTCCACAGCATGTTTTTATTTTGGAATACTTTGGAACTTGAACATATTCTTCCATGGAACAACATTCTACCAGTTAATACTAGTTACATTCCAGTCTAACCGATTAAGAATAACAGTGGCTGAATTAAGGACATGAACTACCCGTTAACAATTAAGCCCCACCCCATACACAAACCTCACAAACGTGACCTTAAACTGTAAATGAAAGTATAAATCTTAGCTGAAGAGGGACACCTGACAACATGACCCCTGGATGAGGTGTTGTTTAACATTGCTGTCCCTCGATTAGACGAGGGTAATGGTCTGAATCAGTACGTACTCAAAGATCACAGTGGTTCCTGAAATAGAGTTATTTGTCATCAGGCTCAGAGACATCCTGGATTGGGGTCTCGGCTGCCCCTAAATCTACGAGCAGTACAGGAGAGGCTGCGTTGCACAGTCCCACCTCATGGTGGCAGTGTAGTATAATAGTTAGGGAACTGGACTTATAGCCAAAAGGTTGCAGGTTTGATTCCTAGGGAAGAGAGCCGTGCCCTTGAGCAAGGTACTTAACCTGAGCTGCTTCAGTATATACACAGCTGTATAAATGGATATGTGCAAAAAAGATGTCTAATGTAATGTCACAGTGCACAGCCACGAAACAGCATTTCTCTGTTATCGCCCTTCTCACTCCACCATAATCTGATTACTAGGACTGGAGAAACAGACATTCCACTACGGCAAACCAGTTCTCCCCCCCTTCTCTACCTCCTCTGGAGTTGTGGCATTCTTACCAAGCCCTGCTCACTCTGCTCATTTACTCAGCAGACATTCTTATATCCTCATCCACAGACATTTAGGCTGCTAGCATCGAGCTCATTATCCACTCGTACTGCTGGGGTTCATGTTCAGCTGTGCTTACGAGCAGAAGCCAAGCCACTGCTCTATCAATGCGGCAAATTCGCATGCTGATAAATCAGGAGTAATCACCCAGCATTTTAAAGAAAGCAGGCACCTGCTATGGACACCACACGGTCCTCACTACTACCGGCCTGGGCATGGGTGGGGTTTGGCCACGGCCACGAAAATAGTATTCTGGCCCCTTCCATTTCTCTCGGCAGAACCACCACAGCCAATCATGAAAGCCCATCTGGGTAGCTCAGGCCCACCTAGCTGTAAACAGACCCAACTATATAAATACCTCTGGCTACCCGTCTGAAACATACTGGGTAGTTTTTATTTATTTTCTTTCATTCAGCGCTGTACAGATTCACTGATATTTACAGTATTTGTGTATGTCTTTAGTAGCTGATAGAGTGGGTTTCAGTGAAGGGTGGGAATCTGCTGTGGTATTACCCAATGCTTCGATCCCAACAAAAAAAAAACAAAAAGAAGCTCAGTGATTTTGATCCTCAGTCCTGGTCATGTGATCTGTCGGACAACGACGTGTCAACAGGAAGATAAGTTTGGGGAATTTTGGACAGGGGTGCGAGTGACCCTCTCACGCCCTGGTGTGGGTCACCTGAGGGACTGAGTGTTAAAAATATACCCTGCGTCTGGCAGCGATTCGGCCACTGTGGAGAGCCAGGAAGTGGCCGAGTAACACGGTTTACACACGGTGCCTGCCGTGATATTGTCCTCCCTGATAGGTTATAGGAACCAAAGCAGGAAGTGAAGGAGAGCTTCAATTGAGGAAGCCAGACGCGTAGTCTTCACTGAAGAACAGCATGTCCTTGAGCCAGAGAGGTTTGGAGGGCGGTCACAGAAAATGCAGTTCACCCAAAATTAAAAGGAAACTATGTTTTCACTCACCCGGATGTTACGTTCCCCTGCTTAGTGGAGTCTGTGCCTGCCTGTGTGTGGGGGTCTGCGGGTGAAGCTGATTGAGGGTCTGATTGCTGATGATGCACACCTGTGTCCATCTGACACCCCAAAACAAATAAAGGCGGGAAGACTCTGAAGGCCATCATCTGCCACGTCCGCAATTGGTGTGGATTCAAACTTGAGCTTGAAAGAGCAACGACGTTCCAATTTCCTTATACAGGTTTCCTGGAGAACTTTCCCTGCGTGCTCCGATGGGCTGAGCATGTATTTTTGACCCGTTTAGCCTTCCATACTAGAAAAGGCAAGGGACAAGGAAAGGAGAAAAAAATAAGTGGTTGGAGCACACCCCTGGACTCCTTTTAGCTCGATTACTGCCTAAGCCGTCCTGACAGCCTATATGTGGTAATGTGTTGTGCGTGTTTGTCTTATAGTTTGTAATACATTTGACCTTTTTGTTACTGTATGTATGTAGACATTGACTCCTTTTCCGGCTGGTGGCAATCGTTTTGTGTTATGGTCCATTGTAGTCCCTGGTTACTGTAACTCTGGTTGACTTTTAGGATGTAACACCATCACAGTGCCATCTATCCATCCAGATAGTTTCACTGAGATGAATTATGAATTTTCTCGCCCTGATACAGCGGACCTCAGTGGGGCTCAAAGCAACAAAAATTTACATCGAAAATTTTTTTTACAAATATAACGCGGTTACTCACGAACATCCACAGACCACAGTTTCCTTGAAAACTACTTTCTAGCAAAGTACGCCAACTGTGTACATTCACGCAAAGTCGTAACCAAAGTACTATTCTGGAGGACAGTGTCAACATTGTTAATACAAATATTTTTTTGGGTGAACACAAGCCTGGGAATTCTGGGAAGTTTAGCGAGACGGGTGAAATGGGTCATGAGTGTTTTGTAGAGTACTAGCCTTGAGAAATGAAAACCAGAAACCATTTGCATGAACAGCGGTAAGAACTCCAGCATTTGAATAACGATACAATTTCCAAATCCACACTCGCTCCAAAATCAAAAAACTTTTTTCTTACTGTGCTCATATAGTCTGGTTTAAAATGCTTGCTAAGACTCTAAACCCATTTGTTTAAAAAAAATGTTGAGAATATAATGCATGAAGAGCATAGTTGGATGTACAGGGGAAATATTCCATAATAAAAGCCTGTTTCTCTTTTTCCTACCATAGCAATTGAATGACGGAACGTTCCAGAAACGGCTTTGTCATTTGAGAGAGTCGCACTCTGTCTCTTGGCCAGTCATCCTCTCTGTATGCGCGAAACATGAGCATTTCATGAAATGTAAGAATTTCATTTGAATGAACAACTCTGCTGGGGAGAATACTTCAACAGAAAATTTCATTATTATACGAGGAATGTCTACCAGTATGTCCCTCTGTATGTCCTTTTTAATGCTTTTCACCAGTGTTCCTCTCTCGGTTTGGAAACCTAATTACATTCATCAATCCTCCCCTGCTGCAAACTCCCTTATTGATTTGGGACTGCGCAGACCAGTACTGACTCTGCTGCAAAGCATGGGCTGCAGCTTGCGAGCCAGGCTAGCACAGACCTAACAGCAGGGGGCGCTAGTGTGTGATGAGTCAGCCTGGCCAGTGGAAACCCTGCTGGCACAGAGTGTAGGCCCCCCCCACATGCCAGAACAGGGCCTTAACAGCATGAGCCACCCAGACACAGAGCACGAACACCCCCTGAAACCGCACAAAAACTGTTTTTTTTTAACGGGGATGGGGGGACAGAAGTGGCCCCGCCAACATGGGGTCATGACCCACAGTTTGGGAACCCCTGCAGTAGAAAGTGGTTTTTGTGCAAGCCACACCCTCCTTTATGAGACCCCGCCCCCTCGTGAGGTGCTGGAGTGCTTCTGTTCTTCTCCCGGCTGCTGTTGCCACTACTTGAAAGGCTCAGTCACACGCACCCTCCACCCCCCCCAGCACAAACATTCCCACCCTGCAACTCCCGCCCCCCTCCTCCAATGCAACCTCAGAACATTCCGGAGTCCCATAACTCCTTCAGAGTGACCCTAATCTGTGTTGTGCGGAGAGACAGTGGCCCTGCTCGTGAAGTCACTGAGCTGCACGTAAGGGAGGGAGGGAGGGAGAGTGAGAGGGAGGGAGGGAGAGAGAGTGAGAGGGAGGGAGGGAGGGTGAGAGAGAGGGAGGGAGGGAGGAGGTGGCGAGAGATCAGGGCTTTGGTGCTTGGCAGACGGCGCAGAGAGGACGCAGTAGCAACTGGCTGCAAGAAGCCGAGAGGCTGGGACAGAGACAGAGAGAGAGAGAGAGAGAGAGAGAGAGAGAGAGAGAGTGTGGGAGAGTGGGGGAGAGATAAAGGGAGAGGGATAAAGGGAGTGTGGGAGAGATAGAGAGAGAGAGAGAGAGGGGGACAGGGACAGCAGGGTATGACCTGAAGCCAGAATGGATCTCCTCATCCTGCTTGCTCCTGTGACTGACTGGGACTGAGGGGAGGACACACGCGCACACACGCGCACACACGCGCACACGTCCGTCTCCCGCCCCGCGCGTGGCAGAGGAGGGGAGAGGTACAGCCGCCCGCCCACCATGGGGGGGTCCCAGTCGCAGAGCAAGAAGGCAGCGGGGACGCCCGGCACCCCCAGGAGGAAAAGTCGGCACACGTAAGCGCAGAGCGGGTTTCGCCGCGACTCGACCGCCTCCCTGAGTGCGTGGTGCTTTCCAGAGTTTCTGCTCCGCTCGGGGCAGTCGACTGTCAAAATAAGAGTCTGGTGCAGATAAGGCATGAATGAGGGGAGTCGGCTGTCAGAATAAGAGTCTGGTGCAGATAAGGCATGAATGAGGGGAGTCGGCTGTCAGAATAAGAGTCCCGTGCAGATAAGGCATGAATGAGGGGAGTTGGCTGTCAGAATAAGAGTCTGGTACTGATTAGGCATGAATGAGAGCAGTCGGCTGTCAGAATAAGAGTCTGGTACTGATTAGGCATGAATGAGGTGAGTCGGTTGTCAGAATAAGAGTTTGGTACTGATTAGGCATGAATGAGAGCAGTCGGCTGTCAGAATAAGAGTCTGGTACTGATAAGGCATGAATGAGGGGAGTCGGCTGTCAGAATAAGAGTTTGGTACTGATTAGGCATGAATGAGAGCAGTCGGCTGTCAGAATAAGAGTCTGGTACTGATTAGGCATGAATGAGGTGAGTCGGTTGTCAGAATAAGAGTTTGGTACTGATTAGGCATGAATGAGAGCAGTCGGCTGTCAGAATAAGAGTCTGGTACTGATAAGGCATGAATGAGGGGAGTCGGCTGTCAAAATAAGAGTCTGTTGCAGATAAGGCTTGAATGAGAGTTAGGCCTGATGCAGCTGCTTGCGAAAGCTACAGGCTAGCAGTGCACTATAGCGCTAGGGCCTCTCTGCTTCCCGTCTGTCCGATGCCGCGTTCTGCTGATGTATAATGCTGCAGGTCCGTCTGGCCTGAGCGGCAACAAGCGTTTTTACATGGGTGTCCATTTTGCCTACTGCTGCTGTCGCTGGCTTCCTTAAAGTACCTCCCTGTTCTGGCTTTTGGCACAGTCAGCGATGGGTTAAATGGAGAGAAACCCCAATTAACCTGGTTAATCTCCTCCTGTAACTGAGTGCTCTCTGTCCCTTTTTCTATCTCTCTCTCTCTTTCTATCTGTCTCTCCCTTTCTCTATCTCTGTCTCTATCTCTCTGTCCCTATCTGTCTTTCCTCTGAGGCAATAGCCTTATTTTTAAACCTGGTCTTCTTTATGACTGATTTTGTAGCTTCTAAGTTATAAAATGGCTGCCACCCCCCACCCCCCAACCCACAGCACCCAATGCAAAAGTTTGTCCCTGTCTTCTGAAGAGAAAGCAGCGATCCGGTTTGGTCTTGCTGTGTCTGAGCTGGAGCGTGACAGACGATCACATGAACACATGCAGGCACATGCTCTCCACACAGACATGTTCATGTACATGCTATGCACGCACACATACACACACGCACACACTCACACACACACTCACATGCACACACTGACACACTCACATGCACACACACTCCACACACACTCACATGCACACACACTCACTCATATGCACACACACTCCACACTCACATGCACACACACACATGCACACACACACTCACACGCACACACACACACGCACACACACTCACATGCACACACACACACGCACACACACTCACATGCACGCACACACACACAAACACACACACACACACATACACACACACACTCACACTCACACACTTGCATTCACAGACAAGCACGCTTATTAAGCTTGCCAGATGTTTGCACACACACACTGCTGCTCAGACCTGTCTCTCATGCACACACACGCACACGCACACACACACACTCACATACACACACGCACATGCACACACACACACACACACAGACAAGCACATGCTTATTAAGCTCGGCAGATGCTCGCACGCACGCACACACACACGCACGCACACACACATGCACACACACTGCTGCTCAGACCTGTCTCTGATGCACACGCATGCACACGCACACCACACTCTCACACACACACACTCACACTCACTCACATGCACACGCACACACACACACACACACACACACACACTGCTGCTCAGACCTGTCTCTGATGCACACGCACACCACACACTCACACTCACTCACACGCACACACACACACACACTCACACTCACTCACATGCACACGCACACACACACACACTGCTGCTCAGACCTGTCTCTGATGCACACGCATGCACACGCACACCACACTCTCACACACACACACACTCACATGCACACGCACACACACACACACACTGCTGCTCAGACCTGTCTCTCACGCAGGCGGAGCTCCGTTGATCCTGAGGGCTGCTCAGATGAGTGTGCACAAAGCGTAGTGACATCAGCGCTCTGCTGCTCAGACCTGTTTTTACCTCACCTCTGATCAAAGGTCCCGATTTCCCGGTTATAATGTCAGCCGGTGCCGGCTTGTTGACAGTTACACAGTGCTTTGAAGATGTCACCCAGGTGAATGTGCTGATTTACCCATCTGGTCTAACTGGTGAAGGTGTTCATTGCTCAGAACCAGTGCAGGTGTTGAAAACTGATGCTGTGATTTCCACCAGGGCCACCCCTTCCCTCCTTTCATGTTGAACAGAGGCTCTCCGAGCTTGCAGAGTCACTCAGAACACCCTCCCAAAAGAGCCCGCTCACTGGCATTAGCATAGGGAGTGATACATCGTTTTGGCACTTCGCTGTGCTGCTTTGACAATAACATAGAGGAACGTCCATTCTAAAGTCTGCGTTCAGTGATAGAATACGTTACTAAAACCATGGATACGGTTGATTATGATGTCATAATCAAAGCTTTTCCCGTTCATGTCCATCCGAAAATGTAGCAATATTCACTAGCTCGCTAAATGCTCGTCCGGTGCCAGAAACTATTGAACAGGTGATAGTCCACAGGCTGTGAAATTAGCACCACAACATGGCAAGTCACCCAAATATGTTTTTTATTCAGCAGAAAATGTGTCTCTAAAATATTTACAAGCAAGCGTGAAAACAAACTAAAACGGACAACCCACTTGTAACTTAGTGTAACACTATGGTAGCATTGAGTAACACTGTCAGTTCTGTATTACATTTCAAGCATTCATTCGCCACTCAGCCAGAGCGACTTACGCTGATTACATTCTTTACATGGAGCCCATTGTACCGCTGGATATTTACTGAAGCAGTGCAGGTTAAGTACCTTATTCAGGGGTGCAACTGCAGTGCCTGCCGGGAATCAATGGCTCTGTTCTACTCCAGTATTTCAGACCTGCTTTAAAATATGCGCTGTGCTTCTGTATGTCAACAGATCAGACAGGGGTGCGAGTTTTGGCAGGTCCCTTTTTTCCCCGGGTGAACTTGTGAAACTTTTAACTCTGATCTGTTACCTGCGCTCCAGGTTTGACCGGATTTTTTTTTAGCTTGGAGCTCCTGTGTGATATTTTACATTACATTACATTACAGGCATTTGGCAGACACTCTTATCCAAAGCGACGTACAACAAAGTGTATAACCATAACCAGGAACAAGTATGACGAAAACCCTAGAGAGAAGTACCGGTCCAAGTGCAGGGAACAACCGCATAGTTCAACTTGGACCCTGAAGGTTAAACTGATTAACACTAACACAAATGAGAACAGCAACAACGCAGCCTATGGAAAAATACAAACAGTAGTTAAGTTAAAGTTAAAGTAGTTTAATAAGTCATCTACGAAACAGCTACCTAGTTACAACCCTAAGCTTTCAGTCATTTAAGAGATTACAGGGAGGTAGGGAGGGATGGGGAGAGATGCAGCCTGAAGAGGTGAGTCTTCAGTCGTCGCTTGAAGTGGGTCAGTGTCTCAGCTGTTCTGACCTCCACGGGGAGGTCATTCCATTACATTACATTACATTACAGGCATTTGGCAGACGCTCTTATCCAGAGCGACGTACAACAAAGTGTATAACCATAACCAGGAACAAGTATGACGAAACCCCTAGAGAGAAGTACCGGTCCAAGTACAGGGAACAACCGCATAGTTCAACTTGGACCCTGATGGTTAAACTGATTAACACTAACAACGAGAACGGCAACAACGCAATCTATGGAAAAATAAAAATAAATAAAAGTACAAGTAGTTCCACCATCGTGGGGCCAGAACAAACAAGAGACGTGTTCTGGAAGCGCAGGTGCGAAGAGGGGGAGGTGCCAGGCGTCCTGAGGTAGCAGAACGGAGGAATCTGGCTGGCATGTAGGGTTTGAATATCTTGTGGAGGTATGCTGGGGCTGATCCCTTGACTGCCTGATATGCTAGGACCAATGTTTTAAATTTGGGGACGATAAATAACAACAATATAGAGGTTAGTAGAGTAGGTGATAGAGACAGGATGGAATTCAAAAGTGGATATAGACAGGTCAGGGAGGGGGAGAACAGAACCCTGGCGTCCTGTTAGTCGTCGTCGGGGTTGTCCTTTCAGTCGTCGCCGGGGTTGTCCTGTTATTCGTCGCCGGGGGCAGAACCCACTTTGACTGAAGTGCGTACGGGAGAAACCACTCGCTGCACTGGGAAAGTGGAGGGTGTGGATTCCACAGAAGCATGCCTCTTATCTGCGAGATGTATGTGCATGCATATAGTGGACAGTGACATGGTTTTCGTTTTTGCTGTTGCCGTTTTGTTTTGTTTTGTTTTAGTACATTGGACTGCGTTTTTGCCTCCAGAACAGCCCGAGTTCTTTGCGGTATGGATTCAGAAAGGTGCCGGAAACATTCCTTAGGCATTTCGGCCCATGCTGTCTTGATAGCATCACGCAGCTCTGGCAGATTTTTATGGCCATGCATTTATGCAGCGAACCTCCCGTTCCACCTAATTAGGCCTTCTACTAAATATCACAATTTTATTATTTTTATTTGGAATCTCTTCCCCTCTCTCTCACTCTCTCTCTCCGTTTATCCGAGCTGGTCTCTCCAAGCCTGCAGTTTTTATTACTCTGGTCTTGTGACAGGAAGACAGGCTCTAAGAGTAGAGCCAAACAGAATCAAGGCTCTACTCTTAGAGCCTGTCTTCCTGTCACAAGACCAGAGTAATAAAAACTGCAGGCTTGCAGAGACCAGCTCTGATAAACGGAAAGAAGAAGTGACTTCCTAAACCCTCAGACCTACTGCTCTGCACATGCTCAGTCTGGCTGTTCTTAGCAGCCGTGAGTTAGCTTTGCTTTACTGCTGTTGAAATGTTTTCCTGAAGAAAACCACTTTTATTATCTTTCTTTTCTTGTAAATATAGTTTCTGTATTTGTTCAGCAGGTACCCTTATCCTTGGTTAAAGATAGCCAGCCTTATAAGATAGCTCCTCCCGTCCTCTACATTTCAGTCGAGGGCCTTTTCCCACGGGTGGCGTATAACAGCTGTGTCCCCGCCTCCGCAGTCCTTTCAGGATATCAGGACCGGTCCCCTGATCGCACAGCAGCACACCGCTGCATTGTGTTTGCAGAGGGCGGGAACACCGAAACCTGTTTGCGTGTCACATCTGGGAAAGGTGCCCGGGTTGCTATGCGGTTGCTATCTCGGTTTACGGACTGATCAGTGATCCATTTGATCGTTGCGGTCTGTGTCTGGTGCAGTGCCAATGCCACGTGCACCTTAAAATTCTGATGACATCATTCCGGCTAAGCAACATTAAACAACATTTATCCCTGCTGAGGGCTGTTGAGTCAGTTAAGGTGCTGACTGTGACCAGGTTTGAGCCCCAGTATTGATAATGCCATTAACCAGCTAATACTGTTAGTTTGGTTATGCAGTAAACCAGCTAATACTGTTAGCTTGGTTATGCCGTTAAACAGCCAACACCGCTAACCACTGAGCCCACAGCAGCAGGACTTGAACTTCATCCTGCCTGGATCTGGGTGGTTCTTCCTGTTACTTTTTAGATTTCAGAGTTTAGGCATAGCAGACAGTGAACCAGAGTGACTTACACAGCTCACATTTACGCACACTCCATTTATACAGCTGGATTATTTACAGAAGGTTTAGTTTCTTGCTCAAAGGTAACACGGCCCAGTTGGGAATTTTAACCAGCAGCTTTGGCATTACGAGAGACGTTCCCTAACCAATACGCTGCACCACCACCTGTTAGCATTGTATTAGCTTCCTGCAGCAATGTGAAAGGAGCTCACGTTACATTGCATTACAAATCGCAGGTCAGTACAATATTCATTTTATAGACGCTTTCAACGGTAACAACATAAACTAACGTTACTGCGCGTGTGCGTTGTTCTGGCCCTAACTTAACTTCCGGCAGACTTCCGCAAACAATCAATAACAACGGAGTCCCTTTAGACTATTTCTGATAACAAGCAAAATAAATAACAAGTAAATTATGTTAGCTAGCTAGTTAAAACTATGTCAAGTCAGTATTATTTGGGGTTACCAGTCGAAGAAAAGAACCGTTACTTGGCCAAACTTAAATGCGATAACGTTCCACTACCTGAAAAACAAGCGACAGAAACATAACTGTTGACAGTATTGCACCTTGCGGAGCATCATACATTCCTTGCATAATCCATAACTCTTCTGGTTACATGCACATTCTTGTGTAAAAAGTGCACTCTTTCTATTACATTGCTTAAAAACGATGATTACATGAGACACAAAATGGGGCTAGTGCTGGGCAGCATGTGTAGCCAATGCAATTACTATAGGTATTTATTTGTATAGCATGCATTGATGGAAAAACATCGTGGCTCTAATAGTTTGGGTCATCTTGCTAGGTTACCACAACAAAAATGATCCGGCAGTGTAACTTTGTCAAGTCATTGGAAACAGGTATCATAGCGTTCGTTCAAAACGTAGCTATAGCGTATCAACTACTAGCATTGATCTAACGTTTCTGTGTATAATTCATTTATACAATGTTAGCTACATTTAGCTAGCTAGCTAGCTACAGTCAATTTAGTTAGCTAATTCTCGTTCATAACTATTGAAGGCTTGTTACTGGTCAGCTAGCTATTAGCTATCGCTTATCATGAGTTTGTTACCTGAAACAATGTCAGTGCTACAGTGAGAGCACCTATTCGACCACCTTCGTTCGACAGACAGGAAAACGTAAACTGATTTGCAACTATATATGAAATAGGTGAAATATCGCTAACAACCTGTACCTAGTTAAGTAGGAAAAAATGTCCTTGTTATCCTCCCGTGGTTATTTTTTCAACACTTTCACGATTCTTTTTTCTGTGCCGGCAAATAAGTGGTCCAACGCTAGCTTTTGGTTAAGGGGACGTGTATCTACAACCCTATATAAATGAATGGAACTTAACATACATTTGCTAGCATACTGTATAAGTGTCCTGTCCTGCGTATTTGAGGTTACTATGAGAACGGGTGGTCGCTATCAGCACGTCTAGGAATCCGTACATATTCACTGTCGTAACTCAAGTCGCAGGACACAAAATAGTCGTTGGGAAAGCAGTTTGAAAGTATGAAGCAACGTCTGCGCCGTTGGCTTTAATGGGTCACGATGAGATAATTACGAGCGTGTTGCTTGTCTTAAAGTTGATATAGGCCTAGTAAATAAGGCTGTATTATTAGTATTGCTAAATGTGTATGTACGAAGTTGGTTTATTTATTTATACAGTTTATGTGTATTTTTACAGGACTTGCATTTTAATAGGTAACGATGTCCAGTTATTTCTCAAAAATACGAAGTAACAATGGGCAAGCACCAGCTATAATAATCGCAGGGATTCAAGCAATTCGTTTCACAATTCCCTAGTGGGGTTACAAAGTTAAATAATGCATTTTTACAAATTTTCGAAATGGCATTTGTTCCAGGTTGCACCCCACAGCACAACAACCTGAGCCCAACGTCAGTCTGCTCATCGGTTTAACTTTCACTCCGTTTGTAATCGGTGCCATATTAGCCAGTAAACACAAACCCAATAATAAACAAACACAGACCGGAAGTTAATTTAGGGCCAAGCGCACAACCTCGGCAACGCGCGTGCGTCCGATGAAAGCGTCTATAACAGTTATTCATAGCCATGAACACATTAAGTCCAGTTCACACAGTAAACATTGCTCTCTGACCTAACCTATGCAAATTCAAACTAGGAGGCAAGACAAGCTACAACATCAAAATAATGATACAAAATACAATAGGTGCTGGATGGAGGTACATGTAAGATGAACGTGGGTATTTAAGAAATAAAAATGATCCCAGATTGGGAGTGCCCCTGCAGAGCGGTGACAGTTAGGTAGCCCAGGTATAGTCTGAAGAGATTGGTCTTCAGACCATGGCGGAAGATGGGCTCTCAGGCTAACAGATACTGTCAGTGAGACCTCCCGTCGAATTGGTGCTATCGCTGCTGTGACCTCCCATCTGATTGGTGCTAGCTGCAGTGATCTCCCGTCTGATTGGTGCTAGCTCTGCTGTGGTACTGTGTGGAGTGAGGGTGTAAAACACTTGGGTACCGACTGCCAGTAAAGACTGTTTAAAGTTTACAGAATGTATTGTGAGTCTTGGGACAATCCCAAGTGCAGTTCGGATTTCACATGGGTGTGTACCTATATCTGTTTTTGTCTTATTCGTGTTTATTTGAATAAGCTGCCAGTCTGGTTTCCAATCCAGACCGTGCCAATGCCGACTGTGTCCAGCATCGCGGGGCCAATTTAATATTGCCACCCATATTGATTCAGAAATAAAACTAGAGACTTGGGACTGATGGATTATATGCAACTAAAAAGTAACTCCTGTTTATTAACCTCATATACACACTCCCACCATCTGTGCTCACAGCGACTCTTGCCAGTCAGGTTCACTTCTGAAAGTGAGTACCGAGAGACTGCCATGATACTGAATGACCAGAAGAGGGAGACATTGCCCAGATTTTACAGCACGGATTTTGGACCAGGTAATGCTGGTGCCTTTAACAATGAACAACCACAATAATTTCTGCATTGGACATAGTGGTAGCTGTTGTGTTTGCGTTTATTTGCTGTTGGTGCACTATAAGGATTCACAACATAAAGTGCATAACGCACGTGCTGCCACTTAATGAGTAGCACATTTTTAAAAAGGGAGCCAACACACAAAGTAACAAATGCACCTTGTTACTGTCTGTCCGTCCGTCCGTCTTTCCAGCCAGCTATTCACCTGAGTGATGTTGGACTTGCTGTACGGACTGAGTGGAGTTCCTGCACTGGTGTTAGAGGTGATTTACTGTTTTTAGAAAAGCAAACGAGCTAAAGGCTGCCGCAGAGCTACACTCTATAAAACACACCCAGGCCTTTTCCCATAGGGCAGCAGCAGGCCCGGAAGAAGAGGCAGCCGATCAGAAAGGCTTGCTGTGTATGTACCTGCTTAGGCCCGGAAGAAGAGGCAGCCAATCAGAAAGGCTTACTGTGCGTGTACCTGCTCAGGCCCGGAAGATGAGGCAGCCAATCAGAAAGGCTTGCTGTGCATGTACCTGCTTAGGCCCGGAAGAAGAGGCAGCCAATCAGAAAGGCTTTCTGTGTATGTACCTGCTTAGGCCCGGAAGAAGAGGCAGCCAATCAGAAAGGCTTGCTGTGCATGTAGCTGTTGCCAGGAGCTGTGAGACTGGGCCATGGCAGAGCCCCAGCAGCTGAAATGGATCCAGGTTTTTGTGAATCATCAGTGTTCTGGTTAGACTGAACCCCCACACACCCCCCTCCCCCCCTCCCAAACCCTCCTGCCCGATTCACAAGGACAGCCTCATCTCCTGTCCCTGTTTACACCTGAGTGGGACACCTGCTTTTTACCTTGTACTGTACATATAAAACCTACGAGTCATTTTCGGTCTGCATTAATTATTATTCAGAAATTGTCTATGATGTTTTTATGAAATGTAACTCCTCTGGTAATATTAGTATTCATTTGTAAATAGCATTAACACTATCAGCTTAGAGTTTGGTGGTTTAATACATTTTAAATGGGTTTTCTTACAAAAAGAAAGCCCACTGTCTGGTTTCCTGAATTTTGAGCTGGATAAGAGCCGAAAGAGTGGAAGGTGCTTCGCCTTCAGTTTGATTTAGAGTCGGCTGCCTGAATTGGCCAATCTAAAGCCATCTGATCGCTGGCATTAATTTTCAATGAAGACTGTTTGTGTGATCAAAGATCTTAATGGTGTTCCAAGAGAATCTGTTAACCGGTGTGTATGTCCTTAATCTCCCCCTAAAACAAATGTACCGCAAGCCCGCCACATGTCTGTCTTTCCGTTTCCCCATTTTGGAAAGAAATTTGAAAACTGGGCTTGTTTTTATATACTTTTTATAAGTAGCGCCTCCTGTTTGACCCTCTGAGATCCTGTGGTCTGATGCATTTCACTGGGCTCTGAAAGAAATGGGTCCTGCAGGGTTTGAGTCTTGGGCTAGCCCCAGCAGACATCTCCCAGCACCCGGAATCGCCGTTTCCTGCTCCCGGGACAGGGGCATCCAGCATGTGACTGAACTGTTCTTTTCCCCTCTGTCTAAAGGGATGGTTCACTTCCTGGAGTTTTTACAAATATTAGTTCAGCTTTAGTATGTGTTTTTGACCCACATTTTGCGTGACAAAGGACATTTTAGACACTTAGGGGTTTCTGACAACCTGTACAGGCTGCTCTGGAAGTGGACTTTCTTGCTTTAAACCACAAACTCATGAAAGCCCTATATCAGGGGTGCCAAATCTTATACGACAAGAGCCGGTGTGGGTGCAGGTTTTTACTTCGGCCTAAAATTATGACACCTGATTCAGCTAGTTAACCAATCATGACCTTCAATTAAGACCTTTAAGTAGAATCAGGGGTCACAATGCTCGGCAAACACAAAAGCCTGAACCTACCCCCTTTTCGGATAAGATTTGACACCCCTGCTCTATTCCAGCCGCTACAAAGCCCACACACCAGAGGCTTCTGCCAGTATCTATAATATCCCTCATGTAACACCGTGAAATACTAAAATATAAAACTGAAATAATATTGAAAAACCAGGAGAAAGTAAACTATCCCTATGATAGACTAAAGCCCACATTTGTTTTAGTAAATACCAGCGCGTAATTGTGTTGCTGCGTTTTCCCACGTCACCATTTAAGCACACCTGACCCCAGGTGTCGTGATGTTTTTTTGAGCCTGTCTGACTGCATTCCTGACATCACAGAAGAAGCTTCATCCTGATTGGTTGAGGGGAAGGTCAGGAGGTCAAGCAGGTAGCCAGTGGCGTAACGGTGGAGGAGGGGCAGAGGATTCCCCCCGGGGTGGGTTGAGAAAGAGCAGGTGCTGGGGTGGTGTCTGACTGTGTGAAAACAGACTGTGCATTCAGATATACTAAACATTTACTTAGCCATCCGCACTTAAGGGTTGAGAAGTGTTAAGAAGGTGTTGGGAAATTAGTATGGCATTCCTCTGAAATTCCACCTCTTTCTCAGCACTGTTGTATTGTTTTATAGGTCACAATTACGATTGCCAGCACTCGTTTAACTGCATAATTTAAACAAATCGTTAATTTAATTTAGCCAAAGAGAAAGAAACGCCCTCTGCCAATCCAGCTTGATCAGTGACTGGAACACAATGTAAAAAAACCACAGTCCCAAATGTTTTCACTCACAGAAATGTAAGTTCTATATGTGTAAATTTCACAGGATTAACCAGTGAAACCAAATGAAGGCTGGAACTAATACAAGCATTTTTTTGGGGTCGAGGGCAGGTGGGGTGTGTGATAGTGCAGTGAGTCTCCGAGTTATTGCCCCCCCCCCCCCTCCCCTCCCCTCCCCTCCCCTCCCCAAAGGTACCAGCCACAGATGGGCGGGGGCCCAGGGCTTTCTAAAATTCCTCAAATTCTTCACCTTCCCTCGGCCTTGTTTTTTCTGTCTGTTCGGCGTGGCCTTCGGCCGTGGGGGGGGGGGGGAGGGGTGGGGCAGGACAGGAGGCGGGGCCTGCGCTGGGAGCGTCTGGCTCTTTCACAGAGGGTCTGCTGTGCACCTGAAACAGCCGCGCGGTAATCAGGGGCAGACGGGCCTTTTTGGGGGGGGGGGGGGGGGGGCGGGCAGTATGAGGGCTGGAGCTGAGGAACAGAGGGGCGATCTCAGGGAAATGGGGGGGGTGTTATTCCGTGCTGTGGTAAAGGGCGCTCTGGCACCCGTCCCATGTGTCTATCAAGTCTACACATCTCACCCTTTACTTCAGCGTTTGAGGTTCGAGACTCTGGAGCAGTGGAGCTGGTACAGTAGAGTTACGCTGCATAAACTAGCGGGGGAGGGGGGCACGGGAACCTGGGGGGGTCTGAACCCCATGCAGTCGGCCTTGTGCCATGCTAAAACGGCAGTTTTAAGATACCGCTAATAAATCCTAAACCTGAAGGAAGCCCTGCTCTCTCCCGGCTGGTGGCTGTGGTCTGACCTCATCTCTAAACCGCGAGGGAACAGCCATCCCCGTCCCCCCGCTCCCCCCTCCCCCCTCCCCCCCCACGGAATCCTGTGAATTGATAACTAGCGATAACCCCTCTGGTTTCCATGGTGACCACATCGTGACCGGAATGTGTGTATGTGGTGTGTGCGGATGGTCTGCATGTGCGTGTCTGTGCATGTTTGCGTGTGCATGTGTCTGTGTGTGCACGCGTGTGCGTAAGTTTCCCTGAAACATACCTGCAGTTGCCTCACTGGCTCACAGTGTCACAGCGTGGGTCAAAAACAGCGAAGTTACCTGCTGTGGACAATCAAACCAGCTGCCCAGACCTAATCAATCATGTCTCTGAGCTGCACACAAGGTCAGGTTGTATAACCAGAGGGTTGGGGATTGTCCATCGCGATGGGAACCAGCCTGACAGAAGACTGGGTTTATCTGTGAAATCGCCAGTGAAATGACATGCCCCTGCACTACACCCACGACAAAAAGCAAACGCTCACTCGTACAACCCCAAAAACCCACTCCCTTTGACTGAATCTCTGCACTCTGCTTCCGTCAACCATCAGAGAGGTCATCTGATTTTTATTGATTTTTAATTTTTTAAAGCCCTAGATTACACTTCACAGGCGTTCAGCCTCACGATTGTGCTTTGGGATCTAAACTCAGAGCGTGCGGATCAGGCTCAATCTCCCCACCGACAGCCTGTGCAGTGTGAGGCTCCATTCATTAGCGGGGGTAATGATTAACCTGTGCCTGTACAGGAGAGGTGGGGCAGTACCGGCCTGTACAGGACAGAGAGCTGGGTCAGTCCCAGGGTTAGAGAGCTGGGTCAGTACCAGTCTGTATAGGACACAGAGCTGGGTCAGTACTGGGGTTAGGGAGCTGGGTCAGTACCGGCCTGTACAGGACAGAGAGCTGGGTCAGTACCGGCCTGTACAGGACACAGAGCTGGGTCAGTCCCAGGATTAGAGAGCTGGGTCAGTACCGGTCTGTATAGGACAGAGAGCTGGGTCAGTACCGGCCTGTACGGGACACAGAGCTGGGTCAGTACCGGGATTAGAGAGCTGGGTCAGTACCGGTCTGTATAGGACAGAGAGCTGGGTCAGTACCGGCCTGTACAGGACAGAGAGCTGGGTCAGTACCAGTCTGTATGGGACACGGAGCTGGGTCAGTACTGGACTCAGCGCAGTCCTGTACAGGAGCTGAAGCACTCTCTAATCCACAGCCCTGTAATGAGGCGGACCAGCACTCTCATGTCATTAAAAGAGAAAGGCCAAAGTGCTGTGCGTGTGTGGGTGGCAGAGCAGGAACTCCAGAGGCACAGCTGGGGGGAAAAAATACGTTTCCCATGAGCCACTGTGACTCACCCTGACTCACAGTGAAAAGTTGATCGTTTCCAGACTGTTTTGCTCTCGGAAACTGTGAGCCGACGGTACAGTTCAAAACCAAAACAAAACCACCGATGTGCCCATTCCTGTCCTGGGCTTCACATTTATACCCTCCTATTAAGACGCCACAGAGAAGAGCTGGACTTCTCTGTTACACTGGCTAAAGAAAAACAGCGGTTTGTGTGCCCGTGTTACTGCATAGCACTACTGCGCTAATTTCTCCATCAGGTCTAAAGCGTTACGCTGAAGGAGCCGCTCGGTGATGCTCAGCGGCTGGTTTCCTCTGTGATCCTTTTGTTCTCAGGGTCAGGGAGGTAAAGTATTTGTGGATTTGGCGGCAGATCGCCAGAGAGATAAGCCTTTCACGGGCGACGGTTTCTGTGAGCGGAGCAGAAGATCCTGTTCCCCCCGCTACCTCGGTTATCTCGGCCTTTAGAAAAGTTTGCCTTTTTCTGAACCTGTCGAACCTGTGTGCGCAAGCAGGGCTGACAGCGAAGCTTCCGTTCCGCAAACAGGCCATGGCGATTTCACTACCGTTACTGTTACTGCGGTTATTCATTTCCTGTGCAGACTCCCAGGAAGCCTTTAGTAGCTCAGGTCTGCATTTATCCCTTTATTAAGCTGGATGTTCTCAGCATCCGTTCAGGTTAAGCTTTTTGCACAAAAGCATGATTACTTTGCCCCACCTGGGACCTGAACTGGCAACTCCCTGGTCAGAAGCCAAGATCCTTAAACACAACGGCGCATTCCGCAAGCCTGCAAGCGCGGAGAGAGTTCACGGGTTCACGGGCGTAGCGGCGCTCATAATCGTCGAGGTAGAACGCACAACAGTGATTTTGGAGGATTAATTACCCCACTGCACAGATTCTGGGCACATTCACACATTTCTATACCATGTGGATCATCTAATAATATAGAAAGCTTAAGGAGTAGGAAGAAGCCATCCATTCTATATGCTTGAAAAACATCTGTGCAGGCTGATCAATAGAAATTTTAAAAACAACCCTAAAATGAATTCCTAAAAATAGAAACTCTATTTAGCAGCCCGTGTGTGAGAGCCCTGGGTGTGCAGTGACAGGGGACCACCAACAGGAGGAGCTGTGGAGGCACGCATTCCTGAGCGTTCTGTTTCAGCGTCCGTGCCGCACCACTGGCTACTCCCAGTCCTCCTCCGCCTGGGTTGGGAGTGCGGCCGCTCTCCTCCTACTCCCCCCCCCCCCCCCCCCACTGGGGACAGACCGCTCAGTCAACAACAAGACCCCAGTACCAGCCCTTAACACAGGGAGCCAGGCGTTCTTCACTAAAAAGGGAGGCTCCTCTCCACCCCACCCCCCCCCCTTTTCTCTGACAATAGACCAGTCCACCAGTCCTGGGAGAGAGGGGAGGGAGGGGGCGGAGTCTGAGAGCTCCGAGCCGAGCTCTGGCAGACAGCTGATCAGCGCTGTGGTATTCAAAGCTGAGAGGCGGAGAGAGAAGGAGAGAGAGAGAGAGAGGGAGGAGAGAGGGAGTGAAGGAGCGCGAGAAACGGAGGAAGGATCGGAGGAGTCACAGAGAAGGTTCTCAGATCTCAGTGAAATTGAAAGAAGAAGCTGGAAGAGCGGTTTTGTTTTGCATTTTAAGCGTGGAAGGGGGTCTGTTTACTGGAGGGGAGGGGCTGATGTCGCAGCTCTGAGGATGAAGAGGAGGAGGAGGAGCCGGAGGACGAGTCGCTGTGGGATGTAAACACGGGGGGAACGTGCTCGTTTGGGGTTTGCTGATGCGATAGGACCCCACGCCCGCGCCTCGCAGAGAGAGAGAGGGCGACCTGTCAGAATTCGCAGCCCGTTCTGTGGGGTCCCGCTGACCCAGCCCAGCGGACCCAGCACAGAGGACCCAGCCCAGCGGACCCAGCACAGAGGACCCAGCCCAGCGGACCCAGCACAGAGGACCCAGCACAGAGGACCCAGCCCAGCGGACCCAGCACAGAGGACCCAGCCCAGAGGACCCAGCCCAGCGGACCCAGCCCAGCGGACCCAGCACAGAGGACCCAGCCCAGAGGACCCAGCACAGCTGGCCCAGCACAGAGGATCCAGCACAGCGGACCCAGCCCAGCTGGCCCAGCACAGAGGACCCAGCACAGCGGACCCAGCACAGAGGACCCAGCACAGAGGACCCAGCACAGCTGGCCCAGCACAGAGGACAGCGACATGTCTTGGTCTTTGCTCTCGCCCGTGCAGTGGGCCAAATGGACCTGGTCTGCGGTTCGAGGTGGAACGGAGGAGGAGGGAGAGGAGATGAGGGAAGAGGAAGAGGGAGAGACAAAGGTGGAGGAAGAGCTCTTTCCTAATGAGGACAGGCGGGTCCCTCGATCTGGGAGGTACAGGACTGAGAGAGAGAGAGAGAGAGAGAGAGAGAGTTTGTGTAGGTCTGTGTGTGTGTGAGTGTGTAAGGTGTATGTGTTTGTGTGTATATATATATATATATATATATACACACACACACATCTGTGTGTGTGTGTGTGTGAGTGTGTACATATGTGTGTGTGTGTGTGTGTGTGTGAGTATGGGAGTGTGTAAGGTGTATGTGTTTGTGTGTATATATATATACACACACACATCTGTGTGTGTGTGTGTGTGTGTGTGTGTGTGTGAGAGAGAGAGTTTGTGTAGGTCTGTGTGTGTGTGAGTATGGGAGTGTGTAAGGTGTATGTGTTTGTGTGTATATATATATATATATATATATATACACACACACATCTGTGTGTGTGTGTGTGTGTGTGAGTGTGTACATATGTGTGTGTGTGTGTGTGAGAGAGAGAGAGTGTGTGTGTGTGTGTGTGAGAGAGGGGGAGAGAGTGAGTGTGTGTGTGTGTGTGTGAGAGAGGGGGAGAGAGTGAGTGTGTGTGTGTGTGCACGTTCGTGTGCCTGGGGGGGGATGCCTTCAATTCCACTTGTTAGAATGATGATCTGTGTGAAGCTGCGCTTTGTTTATGATGTCACACAGCGGGGGGAGGTGCAGCTGACAAACAGACAGACGGGCAGACAGACGCTCTTCACTATCACACAATGTTCCCATCAGCTTGACAGTCTTGCGGAGGTGTGATCTCATCCCCTCATCCTCCCCCCCACCCCCGCAAGGGTTCACACGGTGTAACCAATCAGGCTGATCTGAGATCTGTGACACGCATCAATGAGCGCACACAGGGCTGTGGCTCCGCCCCCTGTTTACACCCGTTCGCCGGGCTGCAGGCAGCAGCAGATCAGAGCTCCGGCCCCACAGATAACGCCAGCAGCTCACTTCCTGCTCCGCTTCCTCATGAATTAATACAGCAAAGCAAAGGTGGCTCACTTCAGCGTTTACCGCCAGGCACGCTCGCTCTTTACGATATGTTAACACGGAGAGAGGGAGAGAGAGGGGATGGAAGAGAAGGAGAGAGGAGAGAGAGAGAGAGGGAGGAGAGAAGGCAGGAGAGAGAGAGAGAGAGATGTGGTTGCAGTGGTGTGTGTGTGTGTGTGTGTATAGAGACACAGGGCTTTTTTTGAGCATTCAATCTGTCACTGCGAAAGAGTAACTCACTGTGCATTAGTCCTGCGTTCCCGTTATGCTCAGGCAGCTGTTCACTGTGGCGCCCCCTAGTGTAGGGCGGGTGAGTGTTCGGGGACACACTGTACCCCTGCGCTGAGTCTGTGTGTTACTAGAAGAGTCCAGCAGGGAGGTACACTCAGGCCTGGGCTGGGATAGCAATGAAGCTTTTAATAGCAGGAGGGTCCCCTGCGACCTGTCCAGAATCTCAAACTGGCCCTCTAACCAGCTATTTTAATATCCCCTCCCTCCCTCCCTCTCTACCACGGCTGATGTTCAGGGACTGATTCGGTGCCAAATGGCTGCCGTGCATCATTCAGGGTGCAGGGGTGGGCAAGGAGGGCTGTGCCCATCCGTACCTGCACCTGATGCCAACCTCTGCCCTTAATTACTCAGTGAGCCCAATCATTTAGCAATCTATATTTTAGCAACATGTCTTTAAGTTCCTGAATGACAGCTGAAGACACTGTTTCTGTCTCTCAACATGAAACACCTTACCGTGGTCTAATCCAGTGTTTCTCAACCCTGGTCCTGGGGACCCACTACCCTGCATGTTTTAGATGTTTCCCTGCTCAAACACACCTGATTCAAATGAATGGGTCGTTATCAGGCTTCTGCAGACCTTAATGATGACCCGTTCATTTGAATCAGGTGTGTTGGGGCAGGGAGACATCTAAAACATGCAGGGCAGTGGGTCCCCAGGACCAGGGTTGAGAAACACTGGTCTAATCTACGGTTAAACCGGTATAAGTGTATTCAGCTAATTAGCTCATTTGTGTAATTGGTGACCACAAAGACCTGCATGCGCACCGGATCTGCAGGAACTCGAGTTGTTTACTAGACTCTCAGGCATTTCCCCCTCCTCTTTACCTTAAAAGTGCTTTGACTTTCGATGAAAGACACAAGAAGCCGTTGCTATTATGCAAATAGAGGGACGTGGCCACTCGATTCAGGAAAGTAGCTTCCTCCCCTCGTCCCGAAAGTTTTAGGGGTTTAGAGGGAGCTGGAATCCCTCACCTGTGTACCTGAGCCACCATCGGCTCAGAGGTGCGAAAGTGAATGGGAGTCAATGGGCCCTTGGTTCGTTAATGGATTCATGTGAAATACAGTCTACAGCGAGCGACGCCCTGGCCAATTGTGTCTGTTACTTTGCATGAGCCGTATGTGGGGGGGGGGGGGGGTGTCTGAATTTCGCTCGAATTTTCCTTGGAACGTTTTAACTGTAAAACCTGAAGTGCAGCAGAAGCACACAGTGTGAAATTTCATCCCGCGTTGGCCAAGCCAAGAAGTCATGCCGGTTCTAAAGAGCAAACCGTCTAATGACGGCGCTCGTGATGCGTGCGTATCCCAGCATGCACTTGAGGAGCTCAGGCTCTGCACTAAACTGCAGAGCAGAAGAGTATTTAAGTCCCTGGATATTCAGGCTTGAGTCTGGACGGGGGGGGGGGCAAGTCCGGTCCTGCCCCCACAAGCAGGAAGTCCCCCGCCTCAGGTCTGGTGGAACCTGCAGGACGGCTGCGGCAGCAGTGCAAGGGGGGGTAACGGGTGACAGGAGGGGGGGGTCGTGTCGGTTACTCTCCCAGCAAACAGTCTGAGGGCTTTATTTGCCTTTCATGTTCAGGGTCCTCTGCAGGTACCGCAAGGCCGTTTCTGGCCGTTCGCCTTCCCTCAGCCCCCACCCCCTAAACTCAGTGGTGCAGGCTTGAGGGGCCTCTCTCTCCCTTTCTTTCCCTCCCTCTCCCTTTCTTTCCCTCCCTCTCCCTCTCGTTCCCTCTCTCCCTCTTTCCCCCTCTCTCTCTCTCTCTCTCCCTCTCTCTCCTGTGTCAGCATGTTTCTATTGACTTTGAGCACTGTAGCAGGATGCAGGACCTGGGGGGTTTTCAGGATAGGTGGTGCCATGGGGAGGCTGGGTGTAGTCTGGGGGGGGGGGGGGGGGGGGGGGGGGGGGGGGGGGGGGCAGAATGAATATGTAACACAGTAAGATGAGCGTGTGATGAATGGTTATAGGATCATTTTGCAAAGGTTTGCTTTGCTCAACTTTTTTGTGCCTTGCTTTTGCTGTCGCGGAGTGGCTGTACGTATTGTACAATAATGGTTTGTTAAAACTCAAAACTCTCTCCCTCTCTCCCGTCCTGTTTTGGCGCAGCTCGGACTCCGAGGGTCACTTTGGGACCCCAGAGGTGCAGACGCCCGTTAACGCCCCGCCGAAGGAGCTGGTAGAGCTGGAGGACCCCAACGCCAACGGCACAGGTGAGACTGCAGACCGGGGTGCACCGTAGGGTAACGGATAGGGAGCTGGGCTCTTAACCTAAAGGCTGCAGGTTCGATTCACAGGTAGGGACACAGCCGTTGCACTGTTGAGCGAGGCGCTTAACCTGCATTGCTTCAGTACGCACCCAGCTGTGTAAATGATACAGCGTTAGTCGCTCTGGATAAGAGCGCGCTAAACGCCAGTAATGCAATGTAATGTAATCTCCATGGCGACGTGGCTGGAGGGCTAACAGAGAGGCTTGTTCAGTTCACCTGTGAGCGACTGTACTGCCTGAGGCCTTCAGATCCAGCTTTGGCGCCTGAAACCAGGTTTGCAACCCTCCCCCCACTCACCCCACTCTACTGTTACGTGAAGCTGGAGCAGGTCTGCTCAAGGTTGCCATGGCAACAAAGGAGGGAGAACCTGACGGTTAACGAGGGTCTTCTCTCAGTCCCTGCGAGTGAATTTCGATCGCGTGTGCTCAACAGCATCAACAGCGACGGCAGAATCACAAAGCTTGCACAAAAGCCCCCAATTATGAACATTTGGGAAGGTTTCCTGACCAAATAAAAATCTTTTAGTTGGGATTTTAAAACGACCACCGGCTTCCCTGCGATCAAATAACAGCTGCCAAATGCCAGGGAGTCGCTACCACGACACGACAGTCAAATGTGTCAAGATTAATTTTTCCGAAATCGGAACACGAGTTTGATGATAAACAACCTCCTCCTGTCATGTTCAATGCTGTATATCCAGAATAAATCTCGCACGTTTTCATTTTTATGCAGAGAATTTCCATGACAATAAACACATGCAAATTAACAACTTCATTCAGGTAGGGCATATGCATCTTTATTAGGAAATATTAAGTTAGTAAGAATTTTTTAAAACAAACTATGAAGTAATACCCTGTAAAATTTCCTCAAGTTTTTTTTGAGACATTAGAATTTTTTCATAATTTAGGTCATGACAGCAACAAATTGCAAATTTTCCCCCTCAGTACAATTTGTGAAAAACCTACTTAAGTAGACGTGCCGTAGCCTAGTTAGGCGACTAACATACCGCTACCGTGTGGAGCTGCTCTTGGGCTGGCGGTATTTTAAAATGGGAAATATAGCTAGAACGGGTGTATACGTACAGATGATGCCTTATTTAACCAAAAGATATCGTTCCTAACGAAGCTGACCAATGACATTCTGAAGATGAGATTGTCGAAGTAGGTAAATATTAAGCATAAATGAACAACTAATTAGCAGCAGCACACCAAAAAAACGCGTTTTATGCATTTCTCAGCACATTTACGCGTTCATTCAAATAACGGTGCAAAGCGAAGACACCCCCTCCCTTCTGAATACAAAAACAAATTATATTGTTGGGTGAACAGACACAGGTTTTGTTGACCAGATAACTGAAGCTATTAGGGACATCAAAACAATTAAAAAGGGACACAAATAGTTTGGTCACATTCATTTAGCGCGCAGAGAAAGCGGTTTACGTTCATCGCATTCTCGCTGGATGCAAGAGCCCTGTGGAAACCAAGTGGGCTCTTCAATAATCTGGCTGGGGGTTTGCCAACATCTCAAATTCAGCGTAATCAGGAAAACAGTACAGGCAGGTAGCCAGCCAGATTTTCGGCCCAAAATAGCTAAGAGTGCAGAAATAACCGATGTCACAAAACTGCAGTGCGGCGACCTGCTTTCAACATTATTTAAAGGGAACGACTAGAACCCACTTCGTGCTCGCGTGACCACGTTTCTAGGGTGTTACTTTGAAAATAGTCGTGGGAGACGAGCAACTTAGGCAATAGGTTGGCTACCTGCTGAGATAAGATTTATTTTTGTACCAATCAAGCGCACAAATTTATTTGATGCAAATCGGAGCAATAAGATTTAGGAAAATAACATGTTGCTGCTGAATGTACATTAGTGTACAGTACATCAGTTGCACTAATGCCACACCAACCTGCATCCAGCAAGCGGCTGCACCGGACGGAGGAAAGCTGGATCAAAAATCAGACTGTCTGATCACCCTAACTTTTACACAACAGGTTGCCACGGTTACATTTTTTAATGTTATCCATTTATACAGCTGGGTATTTACAGAGACACTTAAGCAACCAGAAGCTCTGGGGTACAATGCTAGTGTGCACCTGGGATTCGAACCCGCAACCTCTCAGTTAAAAGTCAATTTCCTTAACCATTATCTTTCAGTAGCGTGTGCCTGACATCTCAGAAGATGATCTACCACTTTACACTGTAAACTGCCGCGCAGATTGCCGTAATGATAGCTGTAGCGCCAAGTGCTTGTGTAAATAGAGTCGGTAAGTGCCTACATGTTCAGGGGGGGAAGTTGTTTTGCACAGATTTTTGTGGAGTGATTTTCCCTCATACCGCTGTGCTGGAGCAGAGAATTGTGGGAGCTATTTCCTGTTTGTAACCACAAACACCATTTTTTAATTTAAACTTCAGGGACTGGACAATGGCCCAATGTTGGCCTATGACTAGATGCTTATTTTATTTGTCTCCATTGTGGAAGTACCGCACAGTTTTCCAAAGAACAAAAACAAATGAACAGGTCTCTTTTTACAGTTTCTCTTTTTCCTTGTTGGTGCTTGGTACTGAACCTTAAAGCTAGCTAATTTTGTGGAACAACACTCAGAATTATTTTATTTTATTTATTTTTTTTGGGGGGGGGGGGTCACAGCTGTAGGGGTCATCATGAGATGTTAGAAAAGGAGGAGAGGAGAGAAGATTCTCATTATAAGCCCTCGACTACAACTCCCCCACCTCCTCATGCTGAACTCCAAACAGCAGGTTCACCTCTTCTCCTCTACCTCCTCATGCTAAACTCCGAACAGCAGATTCACCTCCTCTCTCCCCCACCTCCTCATGCTTAACTCTAAACAGCAGGTTCACCTCCTCTCTCCCCCACCTCCTCGTGCTTAACTCCAAACAGCAAGTTCACCTCCTCTCTCCTCTACCTCCTCATGCCAAACTCCAAACAGCAGGTTCACCTCCTCTCTCCTCTACCTCCTCATGCCAAATTCCAAACAGCAGGTTCACCTCCTCTCTCCTCTACCTCCTCATGCCAAACTCCAAACAGCAGGTTCACCTCCTCTCTCCCCCACCTCCTCATGCCAAACTCCAAATGGCAGTGTCTCTACTTCCTCTAGGGAGCAGTTACACCCATCTCACTGACTCATCAGAAAGTAAATGCTGGGACAGTGGGGCCACCATGCATAATGCAGCATCACTTTCACTAATGTAATATTTACAATGGCAATAACAGCCAATGATAATGCAGTTTGGTAATTGGAGCAGATGCTAAAACTCCAGTGAATACGTAATCAGGGTCGTGCTCTCAGGCGATTGGTCGAGGGGCATGTGGTTAAACAGCCGGCAGTGCAGCCAACCCAGCGGTGTTGCATCAGCGAACGTAACCACACATATTTACCCACAGGAACGTTTTTATATTGGCCCTGTGCGGTCTGTGAAGCCTGTGGCTTAACCTTCTGCCTCGGCTGAGAACGTTAACATGCACACGCTGTCAGAACTGAAAGGTAAAATCAGCTACAATATAGTCTGCCACATATTAGATGTACTAGATGATGAGGTACTGTGATAACCTAAGAAAGGAGAAGACTTGCATGGATTTACCCAGGTTAGATGAGCTTAGCAAAATGCCAGTCCATAAATGCACAAAAGTTAAGGTTTTAAAGTAAAGGTTTAATATGAACTTAACGGTCCACCCAGTGATTCCAGTTAGCTTTATCCGTTATGGTTTTCTGTGGGCTAGCAAACTGTTGATCAATAAGTTACTGTTCAGAAACATACAGAAGCACTAGGGTTTGGAGTGAAAGGTGCCTGAATCCATTGGCTTGCTCTGAATCCTGTCACATGCTAACGTGTAGCATGTCTATTGAGGAAGGACTGGCTTTCTGTTTGTAGCTGTGTGTTTGTGTCTGTTGCTATAGCAAAGGAGGACAGGTGTTTTGGGTCATGTGACATGTGTACCATGTGACCTGTCAGTAAATGCCCCCCATACAGGGATGAACGTGTCCCCTCATCCCATCCCCCACCCACGTCACTGTCACCCTTGCCTTTGAGCAGTCAGTGATGTGTAGCAGCAAAGCTATGGTTGGAATGCATTTCTGTGCCTGTCAACAAACGGTTGCCTTGGAGTGCTGTCATTATGTGAGAGCTGTGGACCAGGTTCTAGAACACAACCCAGAAACAATGCATGCCCGAGTCCTTTTCAAGAAGACTACAGTTAAAATACAGGATCAGTCTAAGAAAAATTCAGTCTAAGAGTAGCAGGAACACAAGGGCACATTGAATCTTAAAGTGTGATTTAAAAGATTTCTGACATGGCATGGTCTAGAATTCTTAGGATGATGAGTGGAACAGCTAAAAACTCTTACCCTTCCTAGTTTAAAAACACTGGAGATCACATGATCATAATAATCAGCATTGGCTGATTAATTTAAACTTCAGGGACTGGACAATGGCCCAATGTTGGCCTATGACTAGATGCTTATTTTATTTGTCTCCATTGTGGAAGTACCGCACAGTTTTCCAAAGAACAAAAACAAATGAACAGGTCTCTTTTTACAGTTTCTCTTTTTCCTTGTTGGTGCTTGGTACTGAACCTTAAAGCTAGCTAATTTTGTGGAACAACACTCAGAATTATTTTATTTTATTTATTTTTTTTGGGGGGGGGGGGTCACAGCTGTAGGGGTCATCATGAGATGTTAGAAAAGGAGGAGAGGAGAGAAGATTCTCATTATAAGCCCTCGACTACAACTCCCCCACCTCCTCATGCTGAACTCCAAACAGCAGGTTCACCTCTTCTCCTCTACCTCCTCATGCTAAACTCCGAACAGCAGATTCACCTCCTCTCTCCCCCACCTCCTCATGCTTAACTCTAAACAGCAGGTTCACCTCCTCTCTCCCCCACCTCCTCGTGCTTAACTCCAAACAGCAAGTTCACCTCCTCTCTCCTCTACCTCCTCATGCCAAACTCCAAACAGCAGGTTCACCTCCTCTCTCCTCTACCTCCTCATGCCAAATTCCAAACAGCAGGTTCACCTCCTCTCTCCTCTACCTCCTCATGCCAAACTCCAAACAGCAGGTTCACCTCCTCTCTCCCCCACCTCCTCATGCCAAACTCCAAATGGCAGTGTCTCTACTTCCTCTAGGGAGCAGTTACACCCATCTCACTGACTCATCAGAAAGTAAATGCTGGGACAGTGGGGCCACCATGCATAATGCAGCATCACTTTCACTAATGTAATATTTACAATGGCAATAACAGCCAATGATAATGCAGTTTGGTAATTGGAGCAGATGCTAAAACTCCAGTGAATACGTAATCAGGGTCGTGCTCTCAGGCGATTGGTCGAGGGGCATGTGGTTAAACAGCCGGCAGTGCAGCCAACCCAGCGGTGTTGCATCAGCGAACGTAACCACACATATTTACCCACAGGAACGTTTTTATATTGGCCCTGTGCGGTCTGTGAAGCCTGTGGCTTAACCTTCTGCCTCGGCTGAGAACGTTAACATGCACACGCTGTCAGAACTGAAAGGTAAAATCAGCTACAATATAGTCTGCCACATATTAGATGTACTAGATGATGAGGTACTGTGATAACCTAAGAAAGGAGAAGACTTGCATGGATTTACCCAGGTTAGATGAGCTTAGCAAAATGCCAGTCCATAAATGCACAAAAGTTAAGGTTTTAAAGTAAAGGTTTAATATGAACTTAACGGTCCACCCAGTGATTCCAGTTAGCTTTATCCGTTATGGTTTTCTGTGGGCTAGCAAACTGTTGATCAATAAGTTACTGTTCAGAAACATACAGAAGCACTAGGGTTTGGAGTGAAAGGTGCCTGAATCCATTGGCTTGCTCTGAATCCTGTCACATGCTAACGTGTAGCATGTCTATTGAGGAAGGACTGGCTTTCTGTTTGTAGCTGTGTGTTTGTGTCTGTTGCTATAGCAAAGGAGGACAGGTGTTTTGGGTCATGTGACATGTGTACCATGTGACCTGTCAGTAAATGCCCCCCATACAGGGATGAACGTGTCCCCTCATCCCATCCCCCACCCACGTCACTGTCACCCTTGCCTTTGAGCAGTCAGTGATGTGTAGCAGCAAAGCTATGGTTGGAATGCATTTCTGTGCCTGTCAACAAACGGTTGCCTTGGAGTGCTGTCATTATGTGAGAGCTGTGGACCAGGTTCTAGAACACAACCCAGAAACAATGCATGCCCGAGTCCTTTTCAAGAAGACTACAGTTAAAATACAGGATCAGTCTAAGAAAAATTCAGTCTAAGAGTAGCAGGAACACAAGGGCACATTGAATCTTAAAGTGTGATTTAAAAGATTTCTGACATGGCATGGTCTAGAATTCTTAGGATGATGAGTGGAACAGCTAAAAACTCTTACCCTTCCTAGTTTAAAAACACTGGAGATCACATGATCATAATAATCAGCATTGGCTGATTAGGGGAACCAAAGGCTCAATCAAATCAATCTGTGCAAGCAGGAAAGTCCGGAGCCACGAAGTGTTTGTAGGTAGTTTTATTTAGAGCAGGAAGCCTGGCACAGTGTTTATGCTTCTGAAATAAAGAAGCTTCTGAAATGTGCACCCTCGATGTAAGGCATAATTTGAGCTGTTCTGATATTATTTTTTGGTAAAGAGGAAGGAAAAGTGAGTGAATCGCCCCGTTGCAGGGCCTGAATCATGAATGAACAGTGGAGCCGCTGGTGTGTACAGACCAGACAGCAGGGGCTCCATACAGACGCTGGTGTGTACAAACCAGACAGCAGGGGCTCCATACAGACGCTGGTGTGTACAGACCAGAGAGCAGGGGGGGCTCCATATGGACACTGGTGTGTACAGACCAGACAGCGGGGGGGTTCCCTAAGGCCACTGGTGTGTACAGACCAGACAGCGGGGGGGGGGGGGGGGGGGTCCATACAGACGCTGGTGAGCCCCTGGTCCTTGAGCTGTCATCTCTAAAAATGATGACATCATCTCCGAGGGGACGAGGGGTTGCTATGGAGACAAGTGTGGGGGGTGAACCCTGACGGGATCTCTCCCGCCGGTCTCTGTGGGGGGAAGGCGGTGGGGGGGGGGGGGGGGCGGGCGGTAGCATGATGGCAGGGCGGAGCGGTTTGTGGGCCGGGGGGGGGGAAGAGGGGAGGGTTTCTCCTATCTCATAGGGCTCCTGTGTGAATGTATTGGTGTCCTTGCCTTGGCTCCCCAAGGACCCCCAACGGCCCTACGCTGGGACTGTGCAGATGGAGTTGGCGGGTGGAGTTAGCGGTTTGGGTTTTAAGAGTTGTGCCTGTGATGCGCTGTAGCAGGTGAAGTCAGGGGTGGGAAATCTGAGCAGGGCATTGAGAGATCATGGCCTCCTGTCCTTTCTTTGCTCAGCCGCCTGTCAGTCTGGACTCAAACTAATACAGAGCCGCCTCTGACTTTCACTGCTAACGGAGTGTGTCTGGTCTGTCTGTCTGCCTGCCTGTCTGTCTGTCTGTCTGTCTGTCTGTCTGCCTGCCTGCCTGCCTGCCTGCCTGTCTGTCTGTCTGTCTGTCTGTCTGCCTGCCTGCCTGCCTGCCTGTCTGTCTGTCTGCCTGCCTGTCTGTCTGTCTGTCTGTCTGTCTGTCTGTCTGCCTGCCTGTCTGTCTGTCTGCCTGCCTGCCTGTCTGTCTGTCTGTCTGTCTGTCTGTCTGTCTGTCTGCCTGCCTGACTGACTGTCTGCCTGTCTGCCTTCCTGTCTATCTGTTGGTCTGCCTGTCTGTCTGTCTGCCTTCCTGTCTATCTGTCTGTCTGTCTGACTGTCCATCTGTCTGGCTGCCTGTCTGCCTCCCTGTCTCTGTCTCTACGCTGTAAGAAAATGTAAGGCTTCACCAACTACAAAATTGCAAGTCGTAAATTACAATTGCACTTTTAAGTTGGGACAGAAACCACAAAGCTGTGTTAACTCGTATTGTGCTGTTCAGGTAACAAGGCCAGTTAAATATTTGTAGCTTTGTGATATTTTTATAGTTTTGTTATATATTGTATTGCTCCATTTAAATACAAAATCAAAATGACCAAGTTCAACTATGAATTTGACACATCTTAAAAAATATTGTTGTTTGCGGGGTAAAAAAAAACAGGGCATGGCAAAATTCCATCCATCCATTCTGGAATGCCGTTTCATTTAGTTCACTATGTGGTTAGGCAGTTTAACATAAACAGTCTCTCAATGTTCACTCTTTCTCTCTCACTCACATACTGTACACACTCTATTAACCAAAGCTTCATCCAAGGGGGGTTACTAAGCATCACTTGTCTCATCACACAGGGGCAACATGAGCATTCCACATTTGGGGATAATGAAAAAGACATAGAGGGCTAAAACGATTGAAAGATCAGGCAAAGAGATTAAAGATTTGAGTGTCCAGGCCTGGATCCTGGCACACTGCTGTCCTGCGGTTACTCTTGTTCATCTCCGACCCTTATGGGGAAAGTTCTCATTAATAATTCATATTGTTTGAGTGCAAGATCAGCTGGTCTTGTCATTTTGGCAGTTGAGTTTCCTAACGGGGCATTCATCCTCTCTATCAGCAGGTCTGCCGGAAGGTGTCGGTCAGCTAATCTCTGCCGCTGGAGGGCTGCACGACTTCCTGGACCAGAACTCCAATCGGAATGAGGCCCACCCCCCGGCCCCCCCCGGCCGATGCCTCGGGTGAAGACGTGGACGAACGGGAGTGGAGCGTCGACATGCTCAACAACCTGACGGACGCGCGTCAGCTCCAGGCGGTCCCGCCGATTGCCCGCAAGCCGAGCGGAGACGCCTCGGTCATGGCTGAAGGAGTCGCGGCGGCTCTCCAAGGGCAACCACGCAACGGCCACACCGAAGAGGCGGAGCCGATGCCGATACCCGAAAAGATCAGGCCCTTGCCCCTGAGCCTGAGGGGAAGCCTGAACAGGGCCAACCTGAACAAGGCGGAACCCCCCAGTGATGATGACATTGAGATGCCGGTGCCCAAGGCCTGCTATGGCTTCGACCCAGACCAGTATGATGACAACTTCAACCCCTTCTCCAGCGGAGGTTCCAAGCTGCAGAACTCGCCGCCCCCGTGCCCACGTCCAACTGCTACTAAGGAGGACCCAACCGCCACCTGGGAGGACCCAGCCTCCACCTGGGAGGACCCAACCACCGTGCAAGACGACCCAGTCGCCATGCAGGAATATTCCACCACCACCTGGGAATGCTCTACTGCCGCTCGGGAAATCCCAACTGCCACCCAGGAGGTCCCAACCACCACCCTAGAGGACCCAGTCGCAAGCTGGGAGGATCCAACCACCACCCTAGAGGACCCAGTCGCAAGCTGGGAGGATCCAACCACCACCCAGGAATACCCAACTTCTGCCCAGGGAGATCCAACTGCTAACCAGAAGGACCCAGATACCGACACAGAGTGCCCGACCACCACCCAGGAAGATCCACCCGCCATCCTGGAAGATCCACCCACCATCCGGGAAGACCCACCCGCCATTCGGGAAGACCCACCCGCTATCCGGGAAGACCCACCCGCCATCCTGGAAGATCCACCCACCATCCGGGAAGACCCACCCGCCATTCGGGAAGACCCACCCGCTATCCGGGAAGACCCACCCGCCATTCGGGAAGACCCACCCACTATCCGGGAAGACCCACCCGCCATTCGGGAAGATCCACCCGCCATTCGGGAAGACCCACCCGCCATTCGGGAAGATCCACCCGCCATTCGGGAAGACCCACCCGCCATTCGGGAAGATCCAATTGGCGCCCGGGAAGACCCAGCCGCCACCCAGGAGGACGCAGCCTCGCAGGAAGCCAAGCCTGTCAAGATGGAGTTTGGACTGATGAACGAGGGCTCGGGTGGGGAGACCAAGCGGCCACCGCCGAGGAAGCTGGGAAAGAAGCCTGGCAGCAAACTGCTCGCGCCCAGGACGCAGAGGCCAAAACCGGTCCAGCCAGCCTCAGCACCAGCTGCCACTCACAGCTCGGACGACGCCCCCGCGCCCAAGTCCTCTTACGGCTGCGACCCCAGCGAGTGGGACGACCCCAACTTCAACCCGTTTGGGACCAAAGGCAAAATGTCCAACTCCCCAACACTCCCAAAGGGATCCTACAGTTTCAACCCCGACAGACTGGATGACTCTGTGGACCCCTTCAAGCCCTCCAAAAGCCTGGCTGAGGACAACACTGCAAAGGTGGCCCCTCCAGCCGAGAAGCTGGCAGATGAACCTGCCAAGCACAAGCTGGATCTCCCCCTGGAGGACGAGGAGAGGAAGTGCAGGCAGTCACCAAAGAAGACCAAGTCCAGGATGATCACGTGAGTTACAGCTGTTTGAGATGCAATCTTCGCACCAGTCAACAGGAACTGATTTTTAGCATCTTGTTTTTAAAAACCGTTATCAAACATTTGTTTAATCCTCAGTTAAAAAAATTAATTTAATATTGGTAAAGGCTTGTTTCATTCCTGAATCCTTTGAGAAGCTTTCAGCTTTCAACCTTTTGCTTTACTTTTTTCAACAAATCAGTTTCAATATCAGTTGAAAAAAATTATTTTATCACCGCATATATTCAGAAATAAACATCAAAAAAGAAAAAGAGAAGGAGAGATGAATTCGTGTCTTTGTTTTCTTAAATGAGAGAATAATAGAAGGTCTTGACAGTGCAGTGCTCTCTGAGCTATAAGACTGCGCCCTCTCTCTGATAGAACAGATACTCCATTGTTCACCAGCACTGTCAGAATGGCATTCCATATCAGAGGAGCTGTCTAATGTGAAGTGGTTGTGTAATTGTGTAGACTGCCAATCACGGACATGATAAAGTTTTGTTTGGCAAGAAGCAAAGGCATAAACTTGATTTGTGAGCAGAGCTCTCTTATTCCAGCTTGAATGCTTCTGAGAAGGTTTTAAGAAGCATGCAAGACTACAGCACCAACTACTGAGCCAGGACTGGTCTATATGCAAAATGGGGTCCTATGACATGGCGACGTCTGTGGCTTTTGAGAAAAAAAAACACCTTATTATTATACATAATATACGCAATATTTTAGCATTATTCTGCCCTGTAAATATATTCTCAAGAACTCCAAATGAAATCCTAAGCAAAACCAAATTTTGATTTAGAACCTGTCCTGAGCAGCAAGGGATTAATGCTGAACTTTGGTTTTAAAAGTGCTGCTTCACTTCTGGCTCCTGTTTATTTTCCCTGGGGAAGAGCCGCCAGTCCAGGGTTACTCAGCTCTGCAGGACCTGCAGTTGAGCAGCTCTGTGCTAGACCAACCCCCCCCCCCCTTCTGATGAACTAACTGCTCTTCCTTCTGCTGATGCTTTTTGTCTTTTTCCAAGCGGTAACCTGCCACTTACCTGTTCTTCTTCACTCTCCTTACACTCTCTAACCGCCCGTCTTCCCTGCCCCACCCCACCCTGCCCCGCCCACACACCTTCCTTCTCTCTTTCCCTTCTGCTTGCCTCAGGACAACTGAACAAGTCAAGTTTCTCTGTTTTCTGTTGTAAGTACTCTGTATCCCTCTTTCCCTTCGTAATTTCACTTGCCTGTGCTTTGCCCTCACTAATGTTAAAGGTTACATAGGTCAAGGGTCGCAGGTCACAGATAATGGTGTCAAAGGGCATTCAGAGCCATTCTCTGAATGCCTATTGGTAGTTTAAATATTCAAAATTTGGAGAACCTATCAAGCAAGTGGCCTGTAAGTTAAGTTGTAGTTTGAAATATTTTCTTTTTTTTTAAGTATGCCTTGTAAAGCTCAACATGCCAAATGACCCACACAAGAAGTAACTGCTTGTTTTGTCCAATGAAACACTTTCTCTGGCATTAAGGTTGCCTCTTAATGGCTAAGGGCTCATTCCAATCGCTTATTTTCTCCGTCCTTATTTCCTTTCCTTGCGTCCTTCCCTAGTAAGGAAGGCCCAAACAGGCACAGAAATACATGAAATTGAAGTGTGGAATCGCATGTTGACAATATGTTTCTTGCACCTCCTCAATGCGTTGACAATGCGTGATTCATGATTTTCACGTATTTTTGACCTGTTTGGCCTTCCATACTAGGACAGGATGCAAGGAAAGGAACCAAGGAAGGATAAAATAGCCAATTGGAATGAGCCCTTACCCTCTGTCCTCTCCACAGAGTTAGTGCCCTTGTAGGACGGGTCACTTGGTGACCTTACGCTCTAATTGTGAATGCTGGCCTAATTCTAATAAAGGCTGCAGTCACTATTGTGTGTGTGTTACACCCCGGAGCAGACAGGCTGCGGAAGTTTAACGAGCGTTCTGATCACGCTTCCGTTAAACCGCAGATTACTGCGTTTCTGAGCCATTGAGGTCCCCACAAAGGCATCTGAGCCCGGCCCTGCAAAATGGGGTGCAATGAATCGGGCCCCCTCCGGCCTCAGTGATGACCATCGCGTGACGGTCGCTGACGGAGGCGAGGCATTCCCATGGGTCAGGTGGGAAGGGGGATATTTCAGATGAGGTAGCCATGGCAACCGAATTTGAATACAGTAATGGCTCATTACCCTCAACTGGGGAAAAAAAAACAGCATACACAAACACAAAACCCCCCCATCAATGAGCATCATCATAATCACAGTTGGACGTGACTTGCTGCTGTTTTGTGTCTTTGACCCAGAGTTAACCCTTCTGTTCGATTTGGTTTTTAAACGTTTTCTGGGTTTTAAACATTTCAAACTTTTACTAAAAAAGGAATGACACTTTCGAGAAATGCGTTTCATGACCAGTGACTAAGCCAGTGTAAAATTTGGTTTCTTATTTCAATTTGTTGTTTCTCATCTGTGTTATTTTTTGTCAGTTCAAAATGGTAAATATCAACAAGGTATACTGCATGAAAACATGCATAATTGATTTTAGTTTTTCACAGATAAACATGATTTATGCCTGCTTTGCCTTCATTATTCTTCAAATAAGTCACATCTTTATCACAAATTAACAACACTTATATTGTTAAATGTGATCTAGCAGAGAAAATGGCAACTTTTAACCACATATATTGTTTATATTGGAATTGAGATAAAGATAATTCAGTATGTTTGCATAAATTTTATTTCTGTATTGTTTTAATATCCCAATAATATCCTGGGTATATTTGACACAGGCTAACAGTTTCACAGGTGCTAATACCCAGGCTAACAGTTTCACAGGCGCTAATACCCAGGCTAACAGTTTCACAGATGCTAATAAGTAAATGGAACACAAGAGGTGATATCTGTGCTTTGAGCTGCACTGGCTCTGTATCTAACTGCTGCTGTTGTTGTTGTTGTTGTTGTTGCCATAGGAACGCCTGCAAAGTAGAGAAGTATGAAAATCAGTCTCTGGTTCTGGACGTGTGCGATCAGGTAAGAGATCCGGTAAGAGGCGAGGCAAGATGAAGTACTTGGCAGGGGTGGCCAAGCAGGTTATTCAAACGTATTATTATTTCTATAAGTCCTATAATTACATTATAAAATGTCTGTATGGAAGTGTTTTGGAATTATTCGTCTTATTTTGAATATAATTTGAAATAACTGTAATAACGGTCATACGGCAGAATGCTTTAGTCTGTTTAGTTTGTGTGGAAAATGTGCCCTAGGAAATGTCACAGACTTCAACCCTATTCACACTGCGAGAAACAGGCATCCATATGTAGCGTTAGCGGACCTCAAAAAGCTTACAATACTATCTGTTTCCATGGAGGACCACCTCATTATACCACTACATATTATCCACTCACAATGATGCATGCTGTACATTTACTGAAACAATAGAGGTGCATTAATACGTCACTAGATCCTCAGACATTATTTCATATATTCACTCAGACAAACTCTGTTCTCTAGTCCGATTTACGCAGTTCACACTGTAAATAAAGTATTATCCATTAATTATTCATTTTAAATATAGTATTACCCATACACAAAGCATCATGCATGTACTGTATATGTATTTACTGAAACAAAAAATTATGCTTTGTTCACTAGATCCTCAAAGAATATTTTAATTGTTCAGCCAGCTACTTTTATCTCAGTGAATTACACAACTTTTATTTCACTGTGCAGTAATGCACATTGTCAAAATCTGATGTATTTACTGAAACAAAAAGATGCACATTCAGCCTTGTGTTATGTTCACGGGATCCTCAGACATCACTTTATGCATTTTCTAAGCCAAACCCCATCTCCCCGGTGAATTAAATGGCTTACATTTAACAGTAAATACCGTACTCTATTCACAAAGCCAGGTGAATTCACTGAAATAAGTCCCTTACTTAGAACCGCAGTGGCTCGTCCGGGATTGGACCCCGCAGCCCTCTGGCGGCAGATGTAGCGCCGTAAGGGCGGGTCCACGCTGGCGCTGCATCCAGTGGGCACGGTGCCAGCCTTGCAGCGTCCTCATCGCTGCCCGTGCCCTTCCCGCTGCCGCTGCCAACCTAGCGGGCAGCGCCAGCTCCCGACGGATCGCTTTACCGCCAGAACACGTCCTCTGCTGACTCTGGCACGCTGACAGAAAGCGTGACTCATCCCCTCCGTCCGTCCCGCTCAGTAGAGCATATGCTGCTGTCACTAGAGCTGGACTCCGGGTCCCAGGGATGCGGTGGGGGGTTCTGAGGGGTTCTGAAGGGTTCTGGGTGGGTTCTGGGTGGTTAAACACTGTTATTTTCCCCCTACTTTCATCTAGGCTAGCTGTGTTCAAGCTCATATTTTTTGGTTTTCAGTTTTTGTTTGAAAGGTTTGTTACAGGAGACAGTTCATTCCATTTATACTCTTGCAAAGGGAGCAAATCCACCAAGATTTGTTTCCAAAATTGACTGTCAACTGCATTCAATTACTTTTGAGCTCTGCTTAAATATGGCAGGCAGTTGTGTCCAAACACTCTTTCATGGACACTGATTAAAGTCTGTATTCAAAATAACCCAAAACAAAACAATATTAAACTTCAGAAAGATAGAAACATCAGAAAGTGCCAATGATTCTGTACTAAATTACGATTGTACTGTACTAATAACCTGCAGTTAACCAAACAAAATGAATGGTATAATTTCCCAGTGAGATCTTTGACCTCGATCCTAGATTCAGACTAAAGTCGTGCATTAACGCGCAACAAATCTGATTAATTGCACGCAGACTGCCCAAAATAGCTTTATAACTACATTCAATTTGTTGCAGGCGGGTTGAGTCCTCAACACTAGATATTCTTGGCTCCATGCTGTCCATGTTCATAAAGACATCTCCCCTGGCTTCAGTTTTCCCCCGAGGGGATATTAGGGGAGGGGCGTGGCCCGACCGCTCTGAGTGACAGCTGCCCTCTCTGTCGGCAGGAGGAGGACCCCGTAGTGACCCAGGCCCCCAGCATGTCCCACCGCGTGTCCCGGGCCACCGACGAGGAGAAGCTGGCCTCCACGGCCAAGGGAGAGACGGAGAGCGAGCCCCCGGAGCGGCCGGCCCCGCCCGCCAGCCCAGCCGCCAAAACCAAGACGCCGCACGGCGACGGTGAGCCCACGCCGAGTGACCGCACGCGGCCTGCTAAACCAAACGCACCTGTGCTTATCGCCATGGAGACGGACACCAGACGCACCTGCGCTTATCGCCATGGAGGCGGACACCAGACACACCTGTGCTTATCGCCATAGAGACGAACTCCAGACACACCTGTGCTTATCGACATAGAAACTGACACCAGACACAGCTGTACTTATCGCCTTAAAGATGGACACCAGACACACCTGTGCTTATTGCCATAGAGACTGACACCAGACACACCTGTGCTTATCGCCATAGAGACAGACATCAGACGAGTTTATCTAATAGAATAAGGACACAGAAACTAATAGCCAAGAAACCCAGAGCAAACTCTTCCTGCAGTTGGTCTTGGAATTCTGTTATATTCAAATTTGTTTCCCATGGTAACCTCAACCCCAGCTTCTGTCTTATAGCTCAAAGCCAGGGCACAAGAAGCTAACCTCTGCTACTGGAGATCTTAGAGTAGACAAAGAATGGGCGATTTAAACTGTTCAGGGAACTCCTCACAGTTGAGGCTGAAGCTGGGGGGGGGGGGAGTGGAGGTGGGGGTTAACAAGAGTTCTGTTGATGTCAGACCAAAGAACCAGGTCGGTTGTCACTTGAATGAAGACATGCTGCCTCGTGTGTCGTCTGTGGTGTACTTCACCCCCCCCGGGGACCTGCTCTGGTCACAGTGAAACTCCCCCACCGGGAGGAGTCTTTGTGAACTCTCACGGAAAAGGCCAATGCTCTTACCTCCCCTGTGCATGCTGGGAAATACCCAGCATCTGCCATTCTTAGGAGAACAATGCAATGCCGGACCATTACAGTATCTGTCTGCTGCTAGGTGCACTGTGAGAATGAGCTTGTTCTGTATTCTGCAACTGTTTTTCTCTCTCTGATTATTTTATTCTAAGTCTAATTCTCATTCTCTCTCTCTCTCTCTCTGAGGCAGAGCGTGTTTGCATGCGGTGGATCTATAGGAACCTCCAGGCCAGGACTGGCACAGTTTCTAGGGGAAGGCCAATAAGAGTTCATTTGGGTCAGAGACACTGCATTACCATGCAGTCTGGTTCCATTCCATACCCTCATATACTGGCCACAGGAAAAAACATAACGCAATCAGTAAGCGGACCCCAGGAAGATTAGCTGCACACTGTGTATTGCTAATGGGGATCCTAAATAAATAAATAAATAAATAAATAAAAGTGAGCCAGTAATAATTAGCTACAAATCATTGAATGATGCCTGATGGTGGGCAATCTAACCCTAGCAAAGCACACCTCATTCAACAGCTGGAGAGCTCATTGTGCTGCTAATTAGTATAATCAGCCGTGCCAAATTAGGGCTGGAGTGAAAACCTGTGGGATGGTAGATCTCCAGCAACGGGATTGGCATTAGTAGAGTTGTCCTCAATTGTTGCAAGGCCTCAATAATATAGGGATAGACTGACATCTACAGGTCATTTTAAAGCACTGCATGTTGTTTCTTGACCGATGGTTGTAACATGCTTGAGTATATTTATGTAGTGAACCAAATTTAATTCAAATCTGAATCATATTTGATCACTGTATTTGGTTCCATACAATCCACAACTCCACAAAGTTTAAAATATGCCTAATTCAGAGAAGCAATACTATTTAATTAGGGAAGGAATTTATTTCTGTTTTTGTAATCAAGATGCAAGAATAAATGTATAGCCTTTCACTGCATTATGGCTCCAGATACCTATGTGTGATCTGCGCACTGGTGCCCTTTTCCCTCCATTATGGCTCTGGATACCTGTGTGTGATATGTGCACTGCTGCCCTTCTCTCTCCATTATTGTTCTGGATACCTGTGTGTGATCTGCGCACTGGTGCCCTTCTCCCTCCATTATGGCTCCTCATGTCAGCCACTGTGTGCAAGGCGTGATTCTCTCTCTCTCTCTCTCTCTCTCAGAATCTCAGATGAAGATGGCAGACAGTCTTGAGGAGAAGGACTCCTGCTGCTTGGTGAGTATCTGTCCCCCGTGGCACTGAGGAAGGAGAAAACGTGAGCATGTGTGTGAAACAGAAACCCAGCAAAGAGCCAAGCTGTACTCAGCCTCCCACAGAGATGGCTGCCCATGATAACAATAATAACAATAACAATAAGAAGAAGAATAACAACCCTAACCCTAACAAGAAAAATAATAATAATAATAATAATAACCCTAACAACAACAACAACAATAATAATAATAATAATAGCAACAACAACTTGGCATTTTAGCAGATGGTCTTTTCCATCTTTTCCAACCTTACACAGAAAATATGAAATCACAGATTTTATTTAATAATTATGATTTATTGATTGACAGATGTCTTTGTAGTACTGATGTTTGCGTTCTGTAAATTTGAATGGACTCAGGTGGGTCTGTCTATTCTGGTTCATGTGAATGGAGATCAAGCATTTCTCAGTGGTCCAAGAGCGTGAACATTACAGTACTGCCGGTTAACCAGAGACACATGCAGTGCACTAATCCATAACAGTATAAACATACTGTTGGCATGCATCAGATGAATATAACACAAGTTCCAGTTCTGTACAGATCAGCTCTGTGAACTGCGAGCTGGTGAGCACAGTCTGGATTATATATTTACAAAAATAAACCTCTCAACTAGATGAGCTGTGTGGCATTACTAAGGGTCTCCAGCAGAGAGAGCCATTTCTCCTGATATTTCTACCTCCCTCACACACACACACACACAAACACACACAGAGCAAGAAAATCATGAACACGTACACACGCATACACACACACACACGCACACACGTACGAAGCGAGACCATCACAAACAAGTACACATACCCACATGCACTCTCACACACACTACTACTATGGCCTTGGTCATGTGACTCAGAGAGTTTGCATCACATCAGATGTGTACTGGCTCCATTCTTGCTCTTATTCTTGCTCCATTTCATTTTCGCTTCATGACTGAAATTTTTTGCGCTGTAATTATTGAGTGTTCATGTTCCCACCAGCAGCTTCCGGGCTGGTGACATAGAAATAAAGCTCTTCTGATAAAGGAGATTATATTTAGACAGGTGTCATAATCCAATACAAGGCAATAATCCACAAGGACACCTTTATAGCAAACACTCTCAGTGCACTGGATCTGAAACACACTGACTGAGTGCTGGGGTGGAGAGCTCTTCTGTGATTTACTAGCCCCTCATGTCCCTCAGCCAGTAGCAGGCTTCGTTGTTTTAATTATAGGCATAGCTTATGACCTCACTTTCGCTTGTGCAATGTTTTGAGCAAATATGACCCAGTCAATCAAAGTGGTTTGTGATGGATGAAAATTCTAGTTTGGTATGAGTGCATTTCTAGGTGTTTTTCTAAGAAGTCTGGTTGGTGGTCATTGCTCCTGAGGTGAAAAAAAAGATACCTGTTGCAAAGACCTAGATAAACAGTTCCCAAACTGTGGGCTGGGAGTCACTGGTGAGTCATGAGGTGCATGTGAGTCACAGGCGGATTTTACCCATCATGCACACCATGCAATTTGCTTGGGGCCCCGAATATTTGGGGGCCCCCGGGTCGCTAAAAGAGGAAACTTGTATATTAACCTTGAATGTTGGTTAACATATAATAAATTGCATATGGGCAACGTGGCAGAATTTCAGTTTATGTTCTGTAGCTTTTGAATCGAACGGCTTTGTCAACACACTGTCAGGAGAAGTTTTGGGGGCCTCAAAATGTACAAATCCACCATTGAAAACAGGCTTGTGAAAGTAAACACTGCACAACTCAGTCTACGTTCAAGTAACATCCAATGTCATTTAATTTCCCATGTAATCAGTGGTGACAGAAAAACTGTAGTCGCTCATTAAGCTGGGCCTGGACTAAGAAAGGTCTGACTCCGCTCAGCTAGAGGAGAGAGGGACGTACTGACCAATGGTGGGTCACCGTCACTCACACGGGAAAATGACTCCTCCTCCTCTCCCCACACAGAGCGAAGAACCGCCCGCAACTCAAAGCACAGAGCCAAGGACAGGAAGTGAGAGCCAAGAGACAGGAAGTCCGCTTCTAAACTCCATCTGCATCAGCCAGGCGGACAAGGGGGCGGTGCTTGCGCTGATCAGGGAAGAGGTAACAGAAACGTGATTGGTCACTTGACTCAGGGAAGAGGTAATGGAAACGTGATTGGCCGCTTGACTCAGGGAAGAGGTAATGGAAACGTGATTGGCCGCTTGACTCAGGGAAGAGGTAATGGAAATGTGATTGGCCGCTTGACTCAGGGAAGAGGTAACATAAACGTGATTGGCCGCTTGACTCAGGGAAGAGGTAACTGAAACATGATTAGCCACTTGAATCAGGGAAGCGGTAACTGAAACGTGATTGGTCACTTGACTCAGGGAAGAGGTAATGGAAACGTGATTGGCCGCTTGACTCAGGGAAGAGGTAATGGAAACGTGATTGGCCGCTTGACTCAGGGAAGAGGTAATGGAAATGTGATTGGCCGCTTGACTCAGGGAAGAGGTAACATAAACGTGATTGGCCGCTTGACTCAGGGAAGAGGTAACTGAAACATGATTAGCCACTTGAATCAGGGAAGCGGTAACTGAAACGTGATTGGCCACTTAACTCAGGGAAGAGGTAACTGAAACGTAATTGGCCACTTGACTCAGAGAAGAGGTAACTCAAACGTAATTGGCCGCTTGACTCAGGGAAGAGGTAACTGAAACATGATTAGCCACTTGAATCAGGGAAGCGGTAACTGAAACGTGATTGGCCACTTAACTCAGGGAAGAGGTAACTGAAACGTAATTGGCCACTTGACTCAGGGAAGAGGTAACTCAAACGTAATTGGCTGCTTGACTCAGGGAAGAGGTAACGGAAACGTGATTGGCCGCTTGACTCAGGGAAGAAACTCAGGGAAGGTGTTTGTTTGGCCATGTTCAAGTCAGCCTTCCCATTCTGCCTGCTTGATGGGGTCCATCCAAAACCCTTCCCTGTGTGTCCCACTGTAATACTTTTTGAATTGCTCCAGGAACATTTTCAAGTTCCTTTCAAGGGCTTTCAGTTGCAAATGACATAATTCTTGAGTGTAATAGGGGTGAGACTGAAGCCTTCGGTTTCTGCTTGTTTTGAGTCTGAAGGCCACAGGCAGGCCTGGTATTAACACAACAAGCTCAGAGTTTAAGGCATTTCTCTCTCTCTCCCACGGCAGATCATAGCTAAAGAAATCGAGGCGGGCCAGTGGAAGAGGAAGTACGAGCAGACCAGACAGGAAGTCCTGGAGATGAGGTACAGCACCCCACCCTGAGCCTCTGTTTCCTCTGTCACATGGCCGTGGAGTTCTCACACACACGCACGCTTTCTCGCCAGTCTACACCCTCCCAAAATCAATACCAACAGCACAGGCCTACAAACGTAGCCATGCATTCCAAATATGGAGGAAACAGAAAAATAGGGGGAATAAAAAGTAGCCACCCATATCAGTCTAGATTTTCCCAAACTCTCCCAAAGGGGAGTAAGAAGCTGAGGGGAGATGCATGATTCAGATTCAGATTCATTTTTCAGATTCAGATTTAGATGCATGATTCAGTTCAGCTTAATTTTTCAGATTTAGATGCATGATTCAGATTTAGATGCATGATTCTGATTCAGATTCTTTTTTAAGATTCAGATGCGTGATTCAAATTCATTTTTAAGATTCAGATGCATGATTCAGATTCATTTTTCAGATTCAGATGCATGATTCAGATTCAGATTCAGATGCTTACCTGGCGGGTGAGAGGAATGCAGCCTTTTTAACAGTCTTACTGTCAGGTGCACTAACGTCAGGCTCTCTGGTCTCTGCAGGCAGATAGTGGCAGAATATGAGACGACTGTGGCCCAGATGATAGGTGAGTGTGCCGCCTGTTTATTCATACTCTCACACTAATTTGCACACTCATTTACACACTCGTTCACAAGCTCATTCGCTCATAACGAACCCTCACCCTTGTTACACACTCATTTACACGCTCGTTCGCTCATAACTAACCCTCACCCTTGTTACACACTTATTTACACATTCATTTACATGCTTGCTCGATGACAATTCAGTAAAATGGCACAGCAACACAAAGGGAACACACACACACACTAGGTAAGCCGAACAGAGGATCAAGGCCACCCCTGGGGGGGTTTATTTACGGTAACCCGTCTGCGGAACGTGTTCTGACCGCACAGAGGACGAGCATCGCACTAACCGGACCTCCCAGCGGACCATCCAGCAGCTCACCGCCGAGCGGGACCAGGCTCTGGCTGACCTCAACTCCGTGGAGCGCTCCATCTCCGACCTCTTCCGGAGGTACGAGAACATGAAGACCATCCTGGAAGGCTTCAAAAAGGTCAGCATCTGAGGTCTCAGTGTGCTTTGGGTAGAGTGGCTGTCTGAGTGTGCTTTGGGTAGAGTGGCTGTCTGAGTGCTGAGTGTACTTTGGGTAGAGTGGCTGTCTGAGTGTGCTTTGGGTAGAGTGGCTGTCTGAGTGCTGAGTGTACTTTGGGTAGAGTGGCTGTCTGAGTGTACTTTGGGTAGAGTGGTTGTCTGAGTGTGCTTTGGGTAGAGTGGCTGTCTGAGTGTGCTTTGGGTAGAGTGGCTGTCTGAGTGTGCTTTGGGTAGAGTGGCTGTCTGAGTGTGCTTTGGGTAGAGCTGCTGTCTGAGTGTACTGTGGCTAGAGTGGCTGTCTGAGTGTGCTTTGGGTAGAGTGGTTGTCTGAGTGTGCTTTGGGTAGAGTGGCTGTCTGAGTGTGCTTTGGGTAGAGTGGCTGTCTAAGTGCTGAGTGTACTTTGGGTAGAGGGGCTGTTCAGAGTGTACTTTGGGTAGAGTGGTTGTCTGAGTGTGCTTTGGGTAGAGTGGCTGTCTGAGTGTGCTTTGGGTAGAGTGGCTGTCTGAGTGTACTTTGGGTAGAGTGGCTGTCTGAGTGCTGAGTGTACTTTGGGTAGAGGGGCTGTTCAGAGTGTCCTTTGGGTAGAGTGGCTGTCTGAGTGTGCTTTGGGTAGAGTGGCTGTCTGAGTGTGCTTTGGGTAGAGTGGCTGTCTGAGTGTACTTTGGGTAGAGTGGCTGTCTGAGTGCTGAGTGTACTTTGGGTAGAGGGGCTGTTCAGAGTGTCCTTTGGGTAGAGTGGTTGTCTGAGTGTGCTTTGGGTAGAGTGGCTGTCTGACTGGGGACATGGCGCTGGTTTTCAGAATGAGGAGGTGTTGAAGAAGTGCGCTCAGGAGTACCTGGTCCGAGTCAAACAAGAGGAGCAGCGGTACCAGACACTCAAACTGCACGCAGAAGAGAAGATGGACAGGTAAGACCCAAGGACCAGCCAAAACAGCGAGGAACAGGGTGGGACAGAGCCAAGGCACACCTTCCATTTAGCCATTTAACCAAGCAGTGTGGTCCAGTTATTACTTACATGCTATTTCTTGCTCCCTCTCTTTCCCTGTCTCTTTTCATTTAAATCCAGAGGCTTTGTTAGCACAACATACAATAAGTACATATTGCTAAACCATAATCCACAGTGTGGGGGAACAAAATTAGATCTCAATTACTAATAGCATCAACAACAGCGGTACTAATAGTTCTGTTTATTAAGATGCAGTAGAGTACAGTGGTCCCTTCAACTTGGTTTAATACCCCTTCATGTCATTAAGTATCTAATTTAGAACATTAAACAGCTCATTACTATTCAGACTGCAATTATGATAGGAATGAAAAGCAGCAAACTCAGCGAGTCCAGAGGATGGAGTTCGAAAACCCCTTGGTATCAAAAGTGTCAGCCGACATCTCTCTCTCTGTCTCTCTCTCTCATTCACCCTCTCTCTCTCTCAGTGCCAATGAGGAGATCGCTCTGGTCCGATCCAAGGCCAACTCGGAGAGTATAGCTCTTAACGCCAGCCTACGGAAGGAGCAGATGAGGGTGGAGTCATTGGAGCAGGCCCTCCATCAGAAGGTGAGGGTTTGGGGGGAGGGTGACTAATTTATCGTCCTCAGCGTGTACATGACCGCAAAGCAGCTGGTGTGTGCACGTGTGCACACCGACCATGTTGAAGCAGAAATCCAGCTAAATTACTGTCCTGGGAGCTGAACACAATATCTGAACGATTGTGTTGAGTGCCCACTCCCCTGGCATCGTGTTTACAGTTGGTTAATTAAGTGTAATGAAGACGTGTGTGTTTCATAATATACAACTCGCAGTAGTAAAACATTTATTGAGCACAGCGCATAAAGTAGAATTTTATATTGTGGCAATCTATCATTTATAAAACGCAAATGCAGACAGTCGATGCAGCAAAGTGTATCACGTAAAATGGAGTCGATTTAATTTCCCTTTGCACCGTGTATTTCGTACTATCTGTGAGTGTGTTATTTTCGGGGGGAAAGTTAAGGTGTAGTATTTTTAAGACGTCAACTAACTTTTTTGTGTGCGTGCACATGGCTCGTTCTCACTAGTTGCTGCACACAAAACACGGAATCGAAATTCTGTCACAGGCTGCACTGACTCTAGTTCAAACACGGTGATAACGCCGCTGTCTCTTTTTCAGAGCGGGGAGATCGAGGAGCTCACCAAGATCTGCGATGAACTGATTGCAAAGCTCGGTAAAACCGATTGAAGAACCACCAGGGAGCTAGGCTACTTCTGACCCACCTATCCAACGCCTTCCCTTCAACTTCAACCACGTCTCCTCAACGCCATGCATGGGAGGGCTAGCGAGCATCGAGCTAACCGCTCCCGGTCAACAGTGGTGCAGGCTGGCTAATAAGGGTGTTTAATTTTGCTCCGTGGAGGAAGAACACCGCTTTCTCTTACTCTCTTCGAAATATCAAACAGACAAACAAAAACTGAAAACGAATAGAATAAAACATATTCAAAATATATACAAAATGAAATCAGACTTCGGAATAAATATAAAAAGAACAAAAACTGAACAGCAGGATATTGAAGAAAATTTGTTTTTGAGGCCGGATTTGAAGATCAGTGTATATCCTGCAGTGTGTTTGTGCAGAAATTACACACACACACACATATGTGTTCTTTTTTCTCCTTTTTGCAGAAGAGAAAAGATAATAAAAATCTATAAACTGTATTTCCACCTCTGAAAATCTCCTATAATTGTACAGCTGCGCAGGAAACGACACAAGCAGGACTCTCCTGCGTCTCTCCCCGGTCCTCGGTTGGCAGTGGACCGACCCCCAGCGTTTACACAACCGACCAGCTGCTACCCGAAAGAGACCGAGAAGGGAAAAAAAACTTGTATCAACTTCTGTTCTCCAGATATTGTAAAGCGTAACAAAGAAGGCCTTTTCTTGTAATTAAGTCTGTCTTTTAAAAGACTGTGCCTTTGGTGACTTTGATGGTTGTTTTGCTGTTGGCTCTCACTCCGTCTGATCTAGAGGAAAACACCCCCACTCCTTCAGTAATCCTTGTCAAAAACTTCCCTAATAGGTAAATGGGCAGCGATCGACTTTCACAAACACTCCCAAGTTATTCGTTACCCAGCGGAAGGTCAATGCCAATCTCAAAAGGTGTCCGTGCCGGAGTAGCAAGTCTGTCAGAAGCACTAGTGCTCATTCCTGCAGTGATATACGGCATGGTGCATCCCCGCCAATAAAATAATCACGCACTAGAGTTGTCTTATACTTTAAATTTACTACACTTGAAATTTGCGCTAAAATTCTATAATCCCACATCTCAGTTTCATCTGACAAAAGTACACGTGTCCAGCTGCGCATGAAACAGACAAACTATGGTAAATCATGCATTCTCTTGATATAGGCCTATACAACATCGGGCATGTCCCGCCAAGACGGCTGGCTGGATGGCATATCTGCCATCCCAATATAGCGCAGTTGGCCCTCGTTAGTGCTAATATTTTTTTCGTGTTCACCCCTTTGTAAAAGATTCTGCTGGTCTATGGGCAGTTTATCGCAGTGTTTCAGTGTTTCTTCTGAATGTGTAGTGATGCTTATGTTACTCTTCCAGAGAGGCACACTGGGAGATTAATGTGTAACTGCTCCTGTACTGTTTTGGCATGCAACATAAACATGAACTTAAATTGTATTGTATATGGGAGATTAAATAATCAAGTAGGGTTTTCCCCAATCAGGTGTACCATTAAAATCTTTGATTTTACTTTTTAAATTATTTTAGATACGGTCCTTGCCATTTGTTCGTTAAACAAGTGTGCCTAAAAAGTGCTCTTTGTTTTTTTTAAATTTTTTAATTTTATTCTTTTAACATGCCAGGCAAAAAAAAGGACTGCTATTTTTATACAGATTTCATGAACCACAGTAATGGTGTAGTTTTATTTTTCATGTCACAAATTTGACTCTTTTTGACTCAAATAACCGAATCAATGTTAAAACATTGTAGCAGAAAAGTGTCAGAATATTATTGCAGATACTCTATTTGATTGAAGATATTCAGCTCAGGCATTCCTGCAACCTTCCACTCTACTTCGTCCACAGTAAAGGAGCTTCTAGCAGGCAACAGCTTGCTGCTGTCTCCATTACTTCACTGAGGATGGGCTCTCTTTAGCAGCGAATGGGAACATGGTTTCGCATGTTGGCAGTGATGGACTTTTCAGCATTAAGCCCCACTGTGCTGGATATCTGGTGAGTTGATAGAATATCTGTGCTGTTGACAGACTGCCATCATGTTGCTGGCCCTTGCAGTCAAAGCTTGGGGAACCAAGGGAGGTAGTGGGGCCTCTGTCACCATGGAAACCAGCATTCTATCCTCTCATCAGTACCAACTACGCTACTGTGGACTGGCAGAACTCTTGGCTGCGCGTGTGCCAATCAGAGAAAGGCGGGGTCTGTTTCTGCCATCAGTCTAACTGCGTTCACCAAAACCTGGAGCAACAAATTTAAGCACAAGTTGTTTTCTCGATCTCTTTAGAAGTCCGTTTCTCACATCGTAGTGGATGGCACGCCATTATTTATGCAGTGCAAGGACTGATTGAAATACGCATGCCTGAATGTGCTGCTCGATTACACTACGTGCTGTACTATTGCCTCTTAATTATCCATTAATGCTGCATATATTTTACCTATTTTAAGCTCATATTTTTTTTAAGGGTAACTGACATTTGTAAAGAGGAAATAAATATATAAGCAGATGTAAGGAAATTATGTTTATTAATATATATATTTTATTCTTATTTCATCACCTGAATAAAAGATTATCGTGATTATTTGTGCTGTTTTGCCATGTTTATGATTTTTAAATGGTGGTGGTTGGGTGGTTTGGTTATGAATTTGGGGCTGTCCTGTAAACAATAATGGGTATTTTCACCACAAATTTGTAAAATGCTTGATAAATGGCTTGGTTCACAATACGATATTAGGCAGCTTATATTTATTGCTAAAATTCATTTTAAAAACTTGCTTGACAGATGTCCTAATCAGAATGACCATCAAACCTCACATTTCACAGTGCCCTTCCCTCTGTTCAGACACACTGAATTCCTTAATAAAAATTGCTATTGTGGGGATTTGGACCCATGACCTTTGAGTTACGTGTAAATTGACGAATCCTGAAAATCAAATCTATAACTTCCTCGTAACAGGTTTAGCTTGCTATGTCACAGTACTTTGATGACTTCTCTGCAAGGAATCGGCAACCTCAACAGGCGATATAATTTTACCGGTGCGCATTTCCACGGGCACATGGCTGTCCCACACTGGCTGCGCCGACTCAGTTTCTAGGGGATGGCCAGATTTGTAAACCCCATAATCTAAGACCACGGGCGCGCGAGCGCGCAGGAGGGAGAAAGCTTTTAGCCGTAAGACCGCGGTTCTCCTCAGCACCGTCTCTCCCGACAACCGACGCCATTCCGCCATAGGTCTACAGCTCGGCAGCATGAAGACTCTTCTGCTTTCTCTGCTTCTCGCTGCCATGGCAACCCAGTGTGAGTATAAATTATTCTACTGGAACTGCGGCTTTGGGCCTTTTATTTAAAGTTTAATAGGGTATCCGCCGCATTATTGGATTTGCGGGTGTGCTCATATATGGTCCATCGTTGTTTATACTGCTTGGTATTTCCTGAAGCAGTGCAGAGACCCCACCTGGAATTTGAACCTGTAACCTTTTAAACAATAGTCCAACTTGCCAACCACTATGTTTTAGGCACATGCCATGCTGAAGTTGATAATAGATTTAAATTGATATAAATCAATAGATTGTTGAAAGTGATACACGGATTACTGATAACTATAGGGCTACAAATCACTATTAAAAGCGTGTGGTAACGAGTGTAACCTGCCACAGATATCCGATCATTGCCTGTACAGTGCCTCACTTGGATTAAGTGACACTCTGGTGCGACAAGTTCGCCCAAAAACCAGGATGTGCTTAACAAAAGCCTTCTTCCGATGAATTCTGGTCAATTACTACTTCTGATGAATAATTATCTCAGATACGTGGAGCTCCATTTAGAGGAGTTCAATTCAAACCAACAAAACCATTGACTTGTAACACTACTTCAAACCTGCTCAAACCAATCAGGTTGTCTCCTCTCAATAGATTATTTTTATTGGAAACCAATAATAATATGGATAAACATGTTAACCTTTCACCATCTATGGGTGTAAAAGCTGTGAATAAGGAGGAATAGGCTACATTGACTAAACAACATCAATTCTTCTTGAACTCTTCTGCACAGAAGCCTGATTTGATTTTCAACTGTGCTCTTTGTACGAATCTCACGGTATGATAATTGCCCGATCCAGAAGCTTTAGAGCGAGGAGGTTGAAAGCTTTTAGAGATAGAGGCTATTCGCCCGTAGAACCCGAGCCCCGTGCCGGCGCGTGGCGCGCGCTGTTAAGTCTCAGCGCAGCCGTTTTCTGTTGCTCCGTTTGCAAGGACGAGGCGCTGAAGTGCCACACCTGCGTGGCGGCCGACGAGGAAGAATGCGACCAGCAGGGCTCCTTCGTCTGCCCGCAGTACTCCGACGCCTGCGCCACAATCACGGGACCCAGTAAGTGCGCGCGCTTTAACGCTGCAGAGGGCGGTACTCTCATTAACAGCGTTAGTATCGTTTCATCCCATTTATAATTAGTATCCGAATTAGTTGGCGAAGCAAGCCCACTCTTGATATCTTTCATATTTTTTTTATTATCTGCACTTCCCGCCCAATTTTTCTAGCTCTAGTCTAGTCCTACAGTTTTTGCACTACATTCAAACTTTGTACACCAAAATGACCGGCTAGTTCCAGACATTGTTGCTTGTATTCAGATTTTTTTTACATTTTCAAAACTTTTTGAAATATTCAACTTTGCGAGCAATTTTTCCCCATAGGAAAGCATTGTAGAATGTACGTTTAGGCGCCCTCTAGAGTCCACAAAACATTTTGGACATTTTGCACATCATACTCATCATATCGGTGAGCAAGCCCACACAATTCCTTCAGGAATTGTAACCTTTCTAGTTTAGAATGCACTTCACCCTGGAGCGTGAATTTTGCCATGGAGAGAAAGTCAAACGGTAGCTTACTGCAAGCCCCCAGAGAAAGTATTTTTCTTGAATGTACAAATCAGACACTTTTTCTGGGTTTTTTTTCTAGAAGAATCCCACATTGAGAAACTTTAACAGGTGTAACTCTAGAGGGAAATGAGACAACAGGAAACCAGGAACGTATAAATCTGTACACAACATCTTAATTTATACTGCAAAGTTGCCCTTAACACCGTGCAATGTGTGCCAACTTGACCGCTTGCCTAAAATTTTTTTTTTTTTTTTTTGCTTAAATTAACATAGCATCATGCAATGTGATGCAATCCCTTGATTTGACCTACATATGCCTATCACTATAGTATCACCTTTTGTATTCCCTGGGAATATTCCCACAGGGCTGGAACTTCTCCATGGTATTTACACTACATTGTTGTCTTCCAAAGGTTGCCTTAAAAAGTTTAATCTCAGAATACAAAGTGAGTTTAGTTCTCCGGAAGTGTTAGTTTTCCTGTGTGTAAGCAGCACGTAAAACTCACCCCTATGTGGCGCTCTCTCTCTCGCCTCACAGACACGGTGATGAAGTCCTGCTCCTACCGGTCCTTCTGTGAGAGGCCTCACCATGGCAACCCGGGGGTCCGGATGGAGTGCTGCTTCACGGAGAACTGCAACGGGCCCCAGAGCGCCTACAGGCACGGAGAGCACCGGAACAGCGCCGGGGGCCTGGGGCCCAGCCCCCCCCTGCTGCTGCTGGGGGCCCTGCTGGCTCGGCTGGCCACTAGCAGGGTGTAGCTCCTCCCTACCCAATATCTCCGCCCCCTCCACCCCCTCCACCCCACGTCCCCACCCACCCGAACCTGCTCACCCACGCGTGGGCGTGTCACTAGTGCAATATCGGCAATTGGTGGTAGGAAGTTAGAGTTATCTGAACCCAAATCCAACATTCAGAAACTCGATTCAAGAGTCAGCTCCTTTTTTACTACTAGGACAGAAGATGATGTAAGAATACTTTTTCAAACTTTGGCAGTTAAAATGAGAGCCACTATGAAGAAACTGGTGATTTTCTGAATTGATTTTCTGTGCATTTTGAGTCTGTAAATTAAAAAGTAGGACTCCATATATTACACTGCATGAAAAAACACACTGGACTACCACTTTAATCAAGTCGTCTGATTTATTTGCTTACATTTATGTTTATTTGAAAACATTAAAATGAAGTGAATAAACTGAAAATAAACATCTGTTCCCTATTTCTGGTGGAACAGTGAAATAAATTAATGAGGACTCCTTTTTCAGCTACAGTTCAACTAAAGTCAGTTTTTTTTCCACATCTTCAAAAAAAGATCACCATACAGAAATTAGCCAATGGAACAATTCTGCACTGATGATGCATAATTTTTAAACAAAAAAAAAACCCTGTACAAGAGTCAAAGACATGACCAAAAGAGTTTTTAAATCTACAGTCACAGGAGCCAGACCTCCTCATTTTGCCAATAAAACTTCCAGCCTCCAGACCCACAGGACCCTGTACTAAATATCAGAAGAAGCAATGTCACCACCTACTGGTGGAAAGAGGCTCTGCAGTTCACTTTTTACCCAAATACCGTCTTCCAAAGCAAGGCCAGCATTGACAGTACAAGATAACCTCACCCTCACTTTTATCAAATAATTTAGCAAACACTGACCGTACTGATAACATAACCATGGCATTCATATGTGCTTTTTTGTGATTTAATATGACTGATGCCATTATTCATACGACATGATCATTTCATATAAAATGAGATTCAAGCTCCAATTTGATATGCAGGTTAAAGGTAACTAAACCTTAAAGTAAAAAAACAAACAAACAAACAAACAAAAACAACTATTTTTGGTGAAAAAAAAGAAGAAAAATAGTCCTGGATATTCTCGCAGGGGCATCATAAACCCGGATCCAGAGTTGATATGGTTTGCCGTAAAATGCTGATGGTGGACGGAACACGTTATACAATACAAATACGCTCAGATTATGAGGAGACACACTGCACCTGTGAGCAGACGCTAACCACTCTCCCTCCCTAACCTCAAACGCACAGCAGCCTGAGCTGCTCGATAAAGACAATAAATAATAGTTATAATAAAGCATCATCAACATCATTTTAATCATAACATTCATCAGGATAACAGCTTCAGTATCACCACACCACAACATCTCCAGCATCTAATACTGTTGCTATTATCTTGATGAAATAATTATCATCACCAACCGTTATTAGTGATTAGTATTTATTATTATTAATAAGAACAAGAATACGTATAATAAACGTATAATAATACCGTATGTTAATCAGGTGTTTCTCTTTTCGCTTTTTGGCCCGGATGGCAAGGAAATGTCATTTTCGGATAAGAGAAAACCAAACACTCCTCCCTTGCTGATCGCACAGGACGTGGCCTTCATGAAGACAGGAGCCCACCGCTGAACAGACATCTACACCCTGCATGTTAAAAGGTTATGGGAGAAACCGTAAGAATGACACAGGAACAGGCTTGCGTGTGTGAAAGCCTGTCAGTGTGGGGAACCTGTCAGAAACTACGAGGTGCCACTGCGGCCCCCACCCCGCCCCACTGCCCCCCCCCCCCCCCCCACTCTCCTCCCCTCACACCTCCCCGATCAACACGTCCTGGTCCAGTCCGGACTGCAGCAGTGAGAAGGAGAAAGGGATGAACTTGATGCCGGTCCCACTGTAGAATTTGTTCTGGAACTCCACCCTGTAGAGAAGGACAGTGAAAAATAGGACCTGTTCACAACCCAATCAGAGAGAACCCTGAGAAATAACCAGGACTACACAACAACTAAGTAAAGTGGGGGTTAGGATTAGAGCGAGATTCTAACAGTCTGTGCTGCAACTCAGAACTCAGAATCTGATACAGCCTCGAGCGAGAGCAGTCTGTCTGTAAGAGAAAAAGAAACGAAGAGACAGCGTGCCCCTTGTAACTGAGTTTATGAAAGTCTGAGTGTCACATACGTGTTCTGTGTGCATGTGTGTGTGTGTGTGTGAGTATGAGTGTGAGTGTGTGACTGTATGAGAGTGAGTGTGTAAGTGTATATGAGTGTATGAGTGTGTGTGTGGGTGTATGAGTGTGTGAGTGTGTGAGTATGTATGAGTGTGAGTGTGTGTGTACATGTGCGTGTTTGTGTGTGATACTGACCAGTGCAGTCTGAGCGCGTGCAGGAAAGCAGACAGCCCCTCCATCAGCAGAAGGATGGACACGGTGAGGACGGCGAACAGGCTGAACACCAGAGCCAGGAGCACCGCCCCCACGCCCGAGTCTCCACGGAAACCCAGCCGCATCACCATGTCCCACAGCACCTCCGACAGCTCTGACACACGCACACACAGATACACACACGCGCGCACACACAAATACACACACCCGCAGACACAGTAAACACACACACACACATACGGGCACACACATGTAAACAGATACATACGCAAGCACACACACAGACAAACACAAAGACAAGGTCAGAGGCAGTATTTGTGGGAATCCTTTTCTGTAGGTAGGCGAGAGCTTAACCAGTGAAGCTGCACATCAGGAGCCCGCAGAGCTGTAATTATACTGAACCCTAACCCAATAAAATGCAATCTTACGGCATAAGCATCTCTTTTTCACAAAAATAATAGTGTATAAAATAAACATGTGCATAATATTTGTTCACAATATAATATTCTTCAAAATAGAAAAATAATGTGCGTGCGTACTTGTGCATGTCCATAATACATGTGTATTTGAGTGTGTGTATGTGTGTGCGTGCGTGTGTGTGAGTGTATGCGTATTTGTATGTGAGTATGTGCGTGTCTGTCTCTGTGTGTGTGCGTGCATGCATGTGCGTGTGTATGCATATTTGTGTGTGTGTTTGTGTATGCGTATTTTGTGTGTGTGTGTATGTGTGTATGCGTGTGTGAACGAATGTATGCATATTTGTGTGTGTGCCCGTGTGTGTGTGTGTGTGTGCGTGTACGAGTGTATGTGTATTTGTGTGTATGTGTGTGTTATATTGAGTGCCACAGTACTTCTCATCGGCTCTCTGTGAGGGTCTGTACTGAACTCACGGGCATGCGCCAGGCTCAGCGCCCACAGCCGCAGGTAGGAGGCGCTGTTGGAGATGCAGCCCAGGCAGTACTCTATGGTGTGAATGGCCTGGTGCAGGAGCACGTCCCCCAGAGCAAACTGCCACAGAAACACAGAGAGCACGGTCACTAGGCAACACAGACACTGCCACAGAAACACTGAGAGCACGGTCACTAGGCAACACAGACACTGCCACAGAAACACAGACAGCACGGTCACTAGGCAACACAGACACTGCCACAGAAACACAGACAGCACGATCGCTAGGCAACACAAACAGGGATGCACACTTTTTACATTACACAGACAGGAAACAGTCATTACAGGGACAGGGAAACAAGGATGTTGCATTGTATGAAGCAGGAAACATTTTACAAGGATGGAAATACGTAGCAGTGACAAGGAACCATTATACTACATTACAGGGACAGGGAAAAAATTGATTAAGATAATCATCAAAATGCAACCATGATGGGGACTGTGGTCAAGGCAGTGGTGATTGTACTGTGGACATGGTCAAGGTAACAATCTTTGTGGTTGTGCTTGTGGGTTTGTAAATGCAGATTGTGATTGTGGACATTTTTAGCATTTGGTCATGCAGGTTATGGTCATGGTTGTGGTGGATACCTGTTCTGGTCATAGTGATTTTGGTTATGGTGATAATGGTCATGGTTGTGCTAGAATTGTTCATGGTCATGTAGTTTTGAGTGCCATGGTCATGTTCATGGTGATTTTGGTTATGTTGTTATCGCTGTGGTGGATACAGTCATGGTGGTTTTGGTGATTATGGTCATGGTGGTTTTGGTCATGGAGGTTAAAGTCATGGTTGTGGAGGATATGGTCATGTTGGCTATGGTCATGAATGTGGTGGTTATGGTCAATGCCTGATGGTTACAGTTGTGGTCATGACGGTTACTGTCATGGTCTTAGTGGTTAAAGTCGTGGCTTTGATGGTTATGGTCATGGTTCTGCTGGTCATGGCCACCGTGGTTACAGTCAAGGTTATGATTGTTTCGGTCATAGTCGTGATTATGGTTGAGGTTGCGGAAGTTGCGTTCATGATTGTGGTGATTACGATCGTGGCGGCTAGAGTTGTGGTAGTGGTGGTTACAGTCATGGTCATTGTGATTACGGTTGTGGCTGTGGTGGTTACAATCATGGTCATTGGGATTGATTGTGGTCGTGGTGGTTACAGTCGTGGTCATCGTGATTACGGTCGTGGTCGTGGTGGTGATGATTGTGGTCATCATGATTACGGTCAGGGTCGTGGTGGTGATGATTGCAGTCGTGGTGGTTACAGTCGTGGTCATCGTGATTACGGTCAGGGTCGTGGCAGTGTTTTTGACCTCTGGCTGAGCTTCCCGGTTGGTGGAGTGGTCGCTGTGACTGACCCCCTCCTCCATGTCCTGGGACAGGGTCACAGACAGATCCTCCACACTTCCCCTCTGAACTCTCTCATAGCCCTGCAGAGACCAGAGAGCACATTACATCACTATATACACCACGTATACCACCTATACTACATATACCACATACACCACCAATACCACATACACCACACACACACACACACACACACACACACGCACTAAATACACACTATACAGACTACAAAAACACACACATGCACACACGCACTCACACACACAGTACACACACACACACACACACAGTACACACACACACGTACGCGGTATGAGCCCTGGTTCCGGGCCCCGTGGTGCAGCCAGTACAGGTAAATGGGGTTCCCCAACAGCAGCACGGGCACAGACAGCAGCGCAATCATCAGCAGCAGCACCTGGACCACCATCTGCGGCAGAGAGGACAGGAGAGAGAGAGCGTCACACGGCACGCACGCCTTCAGGGAAACGAGCCAATGGGACGCCGCCCCCGCGGGGCGTGGGCGTGGCCGGGAGGGGCCCCACCTGGCCGGGGTACAGGGCGGGCTCGCCGCTCCCCTTCATCAGGAACATGTTGATGAAGTGGACCAGGACGCTGGGTGCCGTGCGGGAGTCCCGCACCGAGAAGGCCAGCCACTTGTACAGGATCATGAAGCCCAGGTAGCCGAACAGGCAGAGCAGGAACAGCAGCTCCGGGAGGAAGACCAGGTACAGGTTAAACTTCTGCCGGAAGTGCCTGGGAGGAGTGAGGAAAGAGAGTGCAATCAATAACTTTACAGCTCGAGTCTGTCCCCTGGTGTTCAACGAGTGTACCTGCAACTTAACTGCAACTTTACAGCTAGAGTCTGCCCCCAGGTGCTCAGCGAGCATAACTGCAACTTTACAGCTGTCCTCAACCCCTTGCTTTCTTTTTTCTTTTAAAATTTTCTGTCAGCGCAGAAGGGCCAGTCGCATGTTTAGGCCTGTCTAATTGCTGCACTGTTGTCCGTCGGTTTGGGAAGGTGCAGACACGCATGCCCCGCAGCCCCCTGTGGAGCCGTGCAGTCACTGCGCAGCTGCTGCGTCAGAGCGGTGCGCTTCATGCGCAAATGAAGCCCAGTACACCAGAGCACTTGCGCTTGCACAACAAGGCAGGGGAAAAACGACCAGCGCAAATGCATTTTCAAAACTGTTGCCAACATGGGAATTTTGGAAAAAAATTGATGATACAAGGCATGGCAGCTGTTACCTCCTATAATACCACAAATATGTAACAAGCACTATCCAGCACAAACCCCATGTCAAATTAAAAAATCCCTGAGAAAAATTTTTTTGAAAGCCAGTTAAAGTTGAAGTGTTCTTGTTGATGGCAAAAAATTGGGGAAAAAATGAGTTTTTTTGTCCTTTATGAGAAGTCCATGATATCATGAGGCAGGGGAACAGACTGCACAGCAAAGGTGACCAGTTCCAGCATAGTCCAGCAAGGTTACAGGTTTGATTCCCCAGGAGGACACTGCCGTGGTAAACCTTGAGCAAGGTACTTAACCTGCATTGCTATCTAATGGTATAAATGGATACAATGCTATGTAAAAAAAGTCGCTCTGGATAAGAGCCAAATGCCTGTAAAGTAATGTGGTTCCAGAAAAGCAGAATTTATGGGGATTTCTCCTTTACCGCAGGTTAAATCACATTTACATACATTTTAATACTGGTTTATATAACTGGTACGACCCCAGAGGGCCGTTAGATCCTTTCAGACATACAGCCCCCGGCCCCGCGGCGTTTCTGGGGCGGAGAGAGGCGTGTCACTCACAGGTGGTTGAAGACGCCCAGGACGACCCCGAAGGTCATGTGGAGAACCCCCAGGATGACGGACATCTTCATCTTGTAGGAGTTGAGGAAGGTGAGCCGATTGGACGCCATGTTCCAAATCTGCGAGGATCAGGAGGGGAAACGTGAGGGCCGTTTAGACTCAACGCGTCTGCACACAGTCAGACACCAGACGCTGTAATGGTGCGGTGTCTTTTATTCTAAGAACAAAGTGTGAGGCCTGATGCCCAGTAATACCTGCTTAAGTCAGCAACAAATCCAGATAAAGAATAAATTACAATGATTAGTCGAAGCACATTAAACCTGATTATATGCTAATCTGTCAGTGTCATCCACATGGAATGTACCGTTAAGATGGCACTTCTTTTGACAAATGCACCTACACTTGACTCTTTGGAACACATCCTGACATAATGTGACAGGAAGGACAAGGGTGGGTGTGTGTGCGAGTGACTGCATGGTAAGATAAGATAGACTTTATTGTCCCGAAGGAAATTTGTTTTAGACACATCTGGTGCTTGCTGTACGAAGACAGTATACATAATAACACACAATAGGACAGCACAACTGCACATTGGTCATTATACATACATTTAAGGCAGGTACCTACAATACATACAGCACATACATACATTATATACATAATACACAAAGTGCACAACGCAACGGACCTCCTAGCTACTAACCAAGCTCCTGGTACGTGTGTATGTGTGTGTATGCATGTGCGTGTGGGTAATGGTATACTCTGCTGACCAGTATGAACAGGTGCTTACCGGATCAATACCGAACGGGTAGGGGCCGTTGAAGACGCCGGTGACATTGGGATCAAGGGTGAGCAGGGAGTTTGTGGAAAGAGTTTCGTTCCTTCGAGACAGAGAATGGTCAAGGCAAACGTCCATTAATGCAAATATCACAACTCACATGAACAAGGACAATGAGAACAATAATGTCTGTGTCCGATCACAAAGGAGAGAGGCTGTAAGGCTGTGTGTGTGTAAGTGTACGTTGATGCGTATGCTTGTTTGGACGCATTTGTGTCTGTGTGCATTCATGTGCGTTTCTGTGACTGCCTGGCTGGCCCTGTGTGCTAGGCCAATCAAATTTTATAAATGTTCAAATATAGTTCTAACTTTTTTTCCCCCAAGTTCAAACATAAATTTGAGAATTCAAATCTGTATATTTTATGTATGTGTACTGTGTGTGTGTGTGTGTGTTTATGTGTGTGTATTATATGTCTGTGTGCGAATGTGTGTGTGTGTGTGTGTGTATTATGTGTATGTGTGTGTGTATTATGTGATTGTGTGTGTGTGTATTATGTGTGTGTGTGTTATGTATTTGTGTGTATATGTGAATGTGTGTGTGTGTAAGTGTGTGTATTATATGTCTGTGTGCGAAGGTGTGTGTGTATGTATTGTGTGTGTGTGTATGTGTATTATATGTCTGTGTGCGAATGTGTGTGTGTGTGTATTGTGTGTGTGTGTGTTATGTGTGTGTGTGTGTGTATGTGCGCGCACGTGTGTATGTGTGTGTGTATTATGTGTGTGTGTGTGTGTTATGTGTTTGTGTGTGTGTATGTGCATGTGTGTGTGTTATATGTGTGTGTGTGTGACTCACGTCCACTGCAGCTCTGTAAACATGGCCCTCACGCTCCAGCCTGAGCTGAAGATGTTGAGCGGTTTGGAGAAGCACTCGTTGTAGATGAGTCCCGTGTAGATGGAGAAGAGCCCCATCATCAGGATCATGTAGCGGCCCTCAAAAAACAGCCTCCAGACCTGGCACACAGGAGCACATCACTGTAACACTGAGCAAACAACACTAGAGAAACACTCCCAGACACACAGGACCACATCACTGTAACACTGAGCAAACAACACTAGAGAAACACTCCCAGACACACAGGACCACATCAATGTAACACTGAGCAAACAACACTAGAGAAACACTCCCAGACACACAGGAGCACATCACTGTAACACTGAGGAAACAACACTAGAGAAACACTCCCAGACACACAGGAGCACATCACTGTAACACTGAGCAAACAACACTAGAGAAACACTCCCAGACACACAGGAGCACATCACTGTAACACTGAGGAAACAACACTAGAGAAACACTCCCAGACACACAGGAGCACATCACTGTAACACTGAGCAAACAACACTAGAGAAACACTCCCAGACACACAGGAGCACATCACTGTAACACTGAACAAACAACACTAGAGAAACACTCCCAGACACACAGGAGCACATCACTGTAACACTGAGCAAACAACACTAGAGAAACACTCCCAGACACACAGGAGCACATCACTGTAACACTGAACAAACAACACTAGAGAAACACTCCCAGACACACAGGAGCACATCACTGTAACACTGAACAAACAACACTAGAGAAACACTCCCAGACACACAGGAGCACATCACTGTAACACTGAACAAACAACACTAGAGAAACACTCCCAGACACACAGGAGCACATCACTGTAACACTGAGGAAACAACACTAGAGAAACACTCCCAGACACACAGGAGCACATCACTGTAACACTGAACAAACAACACTAGAGAAACACTCCCAGACACACAGGAGCACATCACTGTAACACAGAGGAAACAACACTAGAGAAACACTCCCAGAGACACAGGAGCACATCACTGTAACACTGAACAAACAACACTAGAGAAAAACTCCCAGGAGCAAATGGTAAAATGGACTGCATTTATATAGCGCTTTTATCCAAAGCGCTTTACAATTGATGCCTCTCATTCGCCCATTCACACACACACTCACACACCAACGGTGAAAGGCTGCCATGCAAGGTACCAATCAGCTCGTTGGGAGCAATTAGGGGTTAGGTGTCTTGCTCAGGGACACTTCGACACGCCCAGGGCGGCGGGGGATCTAACTGGCAACCCTCATCACTGTAACACTGAGCAAACAACACTAGATAAAAACTCCCAAGAGCACATCACTGTAACACTGAACAAACACTACTACAGAAAAACTCCCAGGAGCACATCACTGTAACACTGAACAAAAAACACTACAGAAAAACTCCCAGGAGCACATCACTGTAACACTGAACAAACAACACTAGAGAAAAACTCCCAGCCACACAGGAGCACATCACTGTAACACAGAGCAAACAACACTAGAGAAACACTCCCAGCCACACAGGAGCACATCACTGTAACACTGAGCAAACAACACTAGAGAAACACTCCCAGACACACAGGACCACATCACTGTAACACTGAGCAAACAACACTAGAGAAACACTCCCAGACACACAGGACCACATCACTGTAACACTGAGCAAACAACACTAGAGAAACACTCCCAGACACACAGGAGCACATCACTGTAACACTGAACAAACAACACTAGAGAAAAACTCCCAGGGGCACATCACTGTAACACTGAACAAACAACAACAGAGAAAAACTCCCAGGACCACATCACTGTAACACTGAACAAAAAACACAAGAGAAAAACTCCCAGGAGGAGTTTTGTACCACTAATAAAGTGCAGAATAATTAAATTACACGTTAAAAGCATCACAAACACAAAGCAAGACTAATCCAAATCCCTGTGGATTCACCAGTTCTGTCTCACTCCCAAAATGAATTAGAAATATCAAATGATTCCAGCGGCTCTCTGATCTGAAACCAGTTGTGCCATTTCACTGTGGAAAGAAAGGTCTTTCAGGGCCCTATACTGCTCCCATTTTAGGCATTTTCCCCAGAAAATGAATGTGTGCTAACTGGAAAAATAATCTAGGAGCACATCTACTAATTAGGATGCATTAGCGTGAACCTACCTTTTAAAATTTAGGAGCGCATGTGCTCCTTGGAAAAAATGTTAACATAGAGCCCTGTCTTTTAATTGGCTCAAACACGTCCATGATTGACAGCATATGGTAGCTCCACCCATCATGGGGTTGACTGCACCTTTGTCCACCCCCGTCCCCACCCCCGCCCCCACCCCCACCTCTCTCACCTCGTTCCGGTTCCGCTTCACCTTGGGGTCCTTCTCACAGAGAACCATCCAGAGCGCAAACAGCACCATGACGACGCCGTGACCCAGGTCCCCGAACATCACCGCAAACAGGAAGGGGAAGGTGACCACGGTGTAGGGGGCTTCCAGGGGAACACACACAAAGGCAGGATAAAGAGTGTGAGTGTGCATGCGTGCGTGAAAGTCTGTGTGTGTGTGAGTGTGTGTGTGTGTGTGAGAGAGAGAGAGACAGAGAGAGAGTGTGTGTGTGCGCGTGCACATGTGTGGGAGTCTGTGTGTGTGCGTGTGAGAGAGAGCGTGCGTGTGTGTGAAAGTGTGTGTCATCAAATCCTCTATCAAACGGATACTCGCTGCTTTCTAGACTAAGCTAAGTTCAGCTTATCCGTGCTACTCATGGAGCCCGGCAGGGGGCGGCAGCCCAGTTCGCTCTCACCTGGCCCCGCCCCCTACCACCTGGCCCTGCCTTCTCTCACCTGGGCTCACCTCCACTAACCTGGGCCCACCTCCTCTCATCTGGCCTCACCTCCACTAACCTGGCCCCGCCTCCTCTCTCCTGGCCCCGCCTCCACTAACCTGGCCCCGCCTCCTCTCACCTGGCCTCACCTCCACTAACCTGGCCCCGCCTCCTCTCACCTGGCCTCACCTCCACTAACCTGGCCCCGCCTCCTCTCACCTGGCCTCACCATCACTAACCTGGCCCCGCCTCCTCTCACCTGGCCTCACCTCCACTAACCTGGCCCCGCCTCCTCTCACCTGGCCCCGCCTCAACTAACCTGGCCCCGCCTCCTCTCACCTGGCCTCACCTCCACTAACCTGGCCCCGCCTCCTCTCACCTGGCCTCACCTCCACTAACCTGGCCCCGCCTCCTCTCACCTGGCCTCACCATCACTAACCTGGCCCCGCCTCCTCTCACCTGGCCTCACCTCCACTAACCTGGCCCCGCCTCCTCTCACCTGGCCCCGCCTCAACTAACCTGGCCCCGCCTCCTCTCACCTGGCCTCACCTCCACTAACCTGGCCCCGCCTCCTCTCACCTGGGTTGACCTCCCGATAGCTGCCCACACCATAGGCGTCCACGATGTTCTGGAATCCCGAGGTGAACTTGTTGGTCCTCAGTAGAGTGGGGGGCGTCCCGTTGCTAGGGATACGATTTACGAAAGAAGGGATGTTGGCGCCGCTTTTCCTCTACGGTGGTAAATGACAAAAAAAAGACAAACCTTAACCCAGACAGAACAGAAGGGTGACATTCCAGCACCCACTGAACACTACACAGAGCACAATCACACACGTATCATCAGCTAGAGATAGCCATGATGGCACTCTTCATCAGTGTAAACTGTGGACAGTGGGGTGGGGGGGGTTGAAGGATGGAAGAGGGAGGCTCATAATGGGAGGAGCTACCGACTGCAGCCAATCACTTACTCATTTGAACCAATGGGGGACTGCAGGGGTTAAGGGGAATAGGGTTACATTTTTGTTTTTCTTTCGTGCTTTTGGTCTAGCCCTACATACCTAACAAATGATTTAGCAAAACATTCCCAAATGTCAAGATCAGAATCAATAAGGTAATCAGTAAATCACAAAAAAATTGCTATGGAGAGCACCCATCAGGTTCTGCACTCCACAGCCAAACTCAAGGATCAGCTCAGATCAGCAGGTCAATCACACGTGATAAAGCAGCTCCAGCCATTCTGGGCTTAAATAAAATGCTCGATGTCACCTTGGCGGCACGCACCACTGGAGATGCCCTATAACCCAAGGCCTGCCCACTCACAGGCCCTGGAAAGGCTGCCCTGTGTCACAGGGGCGCTCACTCACCGAGCCCTGCTCCAGCGCCCCCCGCAGGGCCGCGAGGTCATTGACGGGACACCACACCTCGGCGATCAGACACTTGTTGGTGACGTCGAAGCTGCACAGGTTGAGGATGTGGTAGATGGCCTTCATCTTCTTCACCTGGATCACCCAGGTGCAGACGGACTCCGAGGCCTTGTCCAGCACCTGTCTCAGGTACTCCTCTGTCCTGTGGAGGACCTGGCGTGGACGAGAGAGAAATGAGTCACGGGCATCCTGCACAAGCCTTTAAGATACTGTAAAATACTGCACTGAGCAAACCGGACCGTAAGCATTCTGAGTAGTGTTATGTCCCAGTCCTTTTTTGGGCTTTGTGTTTTTGGTTGCTGCCGCGTTTGCTTCCAACTCCCCTACAGACAGACGTAATGATGTCACAGTCCTGTTGCAGAAATGTGGATCCAAAGATGCGATCGAGAGACGATGCACGCCATCGCTTGGCAACCATTCTAAAGGATGCCTGTTGTCAGGACGCCGGGAAAGTCGCAGATCAGTGAAATTAGAAAGATGCAGGACTATATATTTATGATGTGCATCTTTTTAAGTTAGTCTTGGTCTTAGTCTTGGTTAGCCTACTGCCTACAGTCCACACTGTCTGTTGTCTGCAACTTGTTAAAGACATCCTCTATAACGTGTTAATTTACTAATAATAGCCTTCATGATACTTTTTAGCTATAGAAAGTGCATATTGTAGCGATAGTCAACAATACTCCAGTATCTAGCTCGAAAAATCTGTAAGGAACTGGAGACAGGACGTTAGTGTGTAACTGAGCTGAGTAGCTGTAGCTATTCTGAGTAGTGAGTATATAACTGGGCTGTAGTTACTCTGAGTAGTGAGTGTGTAGCTGTAGTTATTTTGAGTAGTGAGTGTGTAACTGAACTGTAGTTATTCTGAGTAGTGAGTGTGTAACTGAGATGTAGTTATTCTGAGTAGTGAGTGTGTAACTGACATGTAGTTATTCTGAGTAGTGAGTGTGTAACTAAGCTGTAGCTATTCTGAGTAGTGAGTGTGTAACTAAGCTGTAGTTATTCTGAGTAGTGAGTGTAACTAAGCTGTAGCTATTCTGAGTAGTGAGTGTGTAACTGAACTGTAGTTATTCTGAGTAGTGAGTGTGTAACTGAGATGTAGTTATTCTGAGTAGTGAGTGTGTAACTGACATGTAGTTATTCTGAGTAGTGAGTGTGTAACTAAGCTGTAGCTATTCTGAGTAGTGAGTGTGTAACTGAGATGTAGTTATTCTGAGTAGTGAGTGTGTAACTGACATGTAGTTATTCTGAGTAGTGAGTGTGTAACTAAGCTGTAGCTATTCTGAGTAGTGAGTGTGTAACTGGGCTGTAGTTATTCTGAGTAGTGAGTGTGTAACTGGGCTGTAGTTATTCTGAGTAGTGTGTGTGTAACTGAGCTGTAGTTATTCTGAGTAGTGAGTGTAACTAAGCTGTAGCTATTCTGAGTAGTGAGTGTGTAACTGGGCTGTAGTTATTCTGAGTAGTGTGTGTGTAACTGAGCTGTAGTTATTCTGAGTAGTGAGTGTGTAACTCGGCTGTATTCAGAGTAGTGTGTGTGTAACTGAGCTGTAGTTACTCTGAGTAGTGAGTGTGTAGCTGTAGTTATTTTGAGTAGTGAGTGTGTAACTGAACTGTAGTTATTCTGAGTAGTGAGTATGTAACTGGGCTCTAGTTACTCTGAGTAGTGAGTGTGTAACTGAGATGTAGTTATTCTGAGTAGTGAGTGTGTAACTGACATGTAGTTATTCTGAGTAGTGAGTGTGTAACTCAGCTGTAGTTATTCTGAGTAGTGAGTGTAACTAAGCTGTAGCTATTCTGAGTAGTGAGTGTGTAACTGGGCTGTAGTTATTCAGAGTAGTGTGTGTGTAACTGAGCTGTAGTTATTCTGAGTAGTGTGTGTGTAACTGAGCTGTAGTTATTCTGAGTAGTGAGTGTGTAACTCGGCTGTATTCAGAGTAGTGTGTGTGTAACTGAGCTGTAGTTACTCTGAGTAGTGAGTGTGTAGCTGTAGTTATTTTGAGTAGTGAGTGTGTAACTGAACTGTAGTTATTCTGAGTAGTGAGTATGTAACTGGGCTCTAGTTACTCTGAGTAGTGAGTGTGTAACTGAGATGTAGTTATTCTGAGTAGTGAGTGTGTAACTGACATGTAGTTATTCTGAGTAGTGAGTGTGTAACTCAGCTGTAGTTATTCTGAGTAGTGAGTGTAACTAAGCTGTAGCTATTCTGAGTAGTGAGTGTGTAACTGGGCTGTAGTTATTCAGAGTAGTGTGTGTGTAACTGAGCTGTAGTTATTCTGAGTAGTGTGTGTGTAACTGAGCTGTAGTTATTCTGAGTAGTGAGTGTGTAACTCGGCTGTATTCAGAGTAGTGTGTGTGTAACTGAGCTGTAGTTACTCTGTGTAGTGAGTGTGTAGCTGTAGTTATTTTGAGTAGTGAGTGTGTAACTGAACTGTAGTTATTCTGAGTAGTGAGTATGTAACTGGGCTCTAGTTACTCTGAGTAGTGAGTGTGTAACTGAGATGTAGTTATTCTGAGTAGTGAGTGTGTAACTGACATGTAGTTATTCTGAGTAGTGAGTGTGTAACTCAGCTGTAGTTATTCTGAGTAGTGAGTGTAACTAAGCTGTAGCTATTCTGAGTAGTGAGTGTGTAACTGGGCTGTAGTTATTCAGAGTAGTGTGTGTGTAACTGAGCTGTAGTTATTCTGAGTAGTGTGTGTGTAACTGAGCTGTAGTTATTCTGAGTAGTGAGTGTGTAACTCGGCTGTATTCAGAGTAGTGTGTGTGTAACTGAGCTGTAGTTACTCTGTGTAGTGAGTGTGTAGCTGTAGTTATTTTGAGTAGTGAGTGTGTAACTGAACTGTAGTTATTCTGAGTAGTGAGTATGTAACTGGGCTCTAGTTACTCTGAGTAGTGAGTGTGTAACTGAGATGTAGTTATTCTGAGTAGTGAGTGTGTAACTGACATGTAGTTATTCTGAGTAGTGAGTGTGTAACTAAGCCGTACCGTTTGCAGGTCCTGGGTGCGAGTCTTTAGACTCTCCATCACCTCCTCCCTCTCCTCTGCGCTGTCCGGGTGGGGGTACAAGTGACAGTGGTAACTGGGACACCAAAGGGGGGGGGGGGGGTGTAAATAATAATAATAGTAATAATAATATTTTGAAGTACAAATAATAACTAAATAATCAATATTAGATAATTGATATATTAGTGTTGCAATTAATAATCATCATCAACGCAATACATAAATAGTTATTTTTCATAATTGAGTCTTCTTGATATCAGTAGTAGAACTAATAGCAGAAGTAACAGTTGTGGGAGTACTACTATTAAGAGTTGATTGATTGATTTTCTTTTCATTATAATTATGTAATAGAAGTTCAGTTAAACAAACAAGGAGGACAGTAAATTTTGGGGGTCGTCATGGACACTGACCAGTCGCAGATCTTCTGCACCTTTTGGCCGATCTGATCGCCCCAGAAGGAGATGAGGAAGACCACGCTCTTGGTGAGCTCGCCCTGAAAGCCGGGGGGGGGGGGGGGGGGGGGGGGGGAGCAGGGAGACCAGGAATCAAACGGCTGACACAGCTATCTGCATTGCAGGTGCTGCTAAAACACCCGCGAGATATATTTAGCCTCAGCCAGTCCTCAGTGCTCAGCAGAAAGCAATTTTATGGGGACAGAGGGACAGAATAAGTAGCAGGAAAAAAAAAAAAAACTAAAGAAGAACTAACAGCAAACTGATGGGGTAATAATAGAATGCGAATGGGCCCACCCTACACGAAAAGATAACAAGGGAATGACGACAAGCATTAAAATTCATGATACCACGTCCCAAAATAAATTACTTTCAGCCGCGCGTTACGAAGGCTAAAAATATCTTGCGGTTACGAGCCGAGTCACAGACTGGCCGTATATTGATTACGTTTCTGTGGCAGGTACATTTATTCAAAGCCGCTTACCAGGCAATTAGGCCAAGACACATTAAATGCCCATGAGGGCATGCCCACTGCGTGAACAGCCAGAAACAGAATAAACGACAATCAAACTGACAAATGTTTGGGTTAAAAGCAGTTTTTTCAAGCACACATAGGCCTAGATTCAATCTATATTTTGCAGCCCAACAACCACTATTTGGGTGAATGAACAATGGTTATGAGCAGCCTGTTCACCCAGGGTACAGTAACTAAGGCCTACATTACTAAAAGGACTACATTAGGGGGCAAACAGAGAGCCATGTGATTGCCCTGACCCTCTGAGGTGCGCAAGCCTCACGGTTTACCTGCAGCCCACGGCCCCTGCCGCACAGTGATTGGCTTACCACGGACTGTGCCACACAGCGATTGTCTGACCCCAGCCCATGCTGCACAGCAATTGGCTGCCTGCGTCTTGTGCCGTCCAGTGATTGGCTGAGCATTGGCCATGCCTCGCAGCGATTGGCTCACCGTGTCAGGGTCCTGCACGCACTCGTCCAGCTCAGAGTGGCTGAGGATGGTGTAGCCTTTGCACACTCTCCACAGCATGCGCTCGAACGCCTCCATCTTGGCACGCTGGATGAGGCCGGAGATGAACCTGCAGCGGCAATGAAACCATCAGCCCGCCAGGTCTTCCTTGCTCCCAGTCCGCCAGGCCTTCCCCACTCCCACCCGCCAGGCCTTCCCCGCTCCCGCCCACCAGGGCTTCCCCGCGCCCTGCTGCCAGGCCTTCTCCGCTCCCAGCCTGCCAGACCTTCCCCGCTCCCAGCCACCAGGCCTTCCCCGCTCCCAGCCCGCCAGGCCTTCCTTGCTCCCAGCCCGCCAGGCCTTCCCCACTCCCACCCGCCAGGCCTTCCCCACTCCCGCCCACCAGGGCTTCCCCGCGCCCTGCTGCCAGGCCTTCTCCGCTCCCAGCCCGCCAGACCTTCCCCGCTCCCAGCCACCAGGCCTTCCCCACTCCCAGCCCACCAGGCCTTCCCCGCTCCCAGCCCGCCAGACCTTCCCCACTCCCACCCACCAGGCCTTCCCCGCTCCCACCCACCAGGGCTTCCCCACGCCCTGCTGCCAGGTCTTCTCCGCTCCCAGCCCGCCATACCTTCCCCATGGCCAGCCCGCCAGGCCTTCCCCACTCCCAGTCTGCCCAGCCTTTAGTGCTCCCAGGACCACCAGGCCTTCCCCGATCCCAGCCTTCCAGGCCTTCCCCACTCCCAGCCCACCAGGCCTTCCCTACTCCCAGCCCGCCAGGCCTTCTCTACTCCCAGCCCGCCAGGCCTGCCCTACTCCCAGCCCGCCAGGCTTTCCCTACTCCCAGCCACCAAGCCTTTCCTACTCCCAGCCTGCCAGGCCTTCCCTACTCCCAGCCCGCCAGGCCTTCCCTACTCCCAGCCCGCCAAGCCTGCCCTACTCCCAGCCACCAAGCCTTTCCTACTCCCAGCCTGCCAGGCCTTCCATACTCCCAGCCCATCAGGCCTACCCTACTCCCAGCCCACCAAGCCTTCCCTACTCCCAGCCTGCCAGGCCTTCCCTGGTCCCAGCCCACCAGGCCTTCCCCACTCCCAGCCTTCCAGGCCTTCCCCGCTCCCAGCCTGCCAGGCCTTCCCTACTCCCAGCCCGCCAACGTGTGTGTGTGTGTATTCTATATGTGTGTACTTGTGTTAGCAAGTCTATTTTGTCTGTGTGTGTGCATACCTATGTATATCTGTGTATTTTGTGTGTGTGCGTGCATATTTTGCATGTGTTTACTTGCGCGTGTATGTATGTTTTGTGCGGGGGTGCATGTGTCTTTTTTTTCGCATGTGCAAACGGGACAGGCAGTGCTACACACCCCAGTTTGGCCCCCAGTCGCTGCATGCTGGTGCAGCCAGTCACAGAGTCCTTGTCCAGGAAGGGGAACTCCTCGTACCGGGGACCCAGCTGGTCACGCTGCCAGGGAACACAAGACCGGGTTCAGGTTACCGAGGCTTGTATGTTAGCGAGGCTCGTGTTAGAACATTCATAAACCACAGGAGTTGCATGGGAACGTTCCTTTTATGATCTCTTTCAGTTGTGAATAAGCAAACATCCACCCACTGTGTTTTAGCATAACCGTGCAGTGGCAAGCTAACGTTTACCTTCCACCTGTGAAGCGCACTACCATGAAATACCTAGCGCTATTTCATTAATAAACAGATGGGAATCTATGATTAAATTTAAAATGGCTACTTGTACCTTTTCTGTGTGGTCTTCAGCTCTGTTGTCGCTTTAGCTAAAACACCTATCTAAGATTCAAATTTCAGATTTGGGTTTGGGGTTGGACCCATTAGCCAAAGCTTTGAGCCTTTTGGCAGAACATCAACCTTTAATCAAGGTCAAGATTCAAAGAGCTTTTACCTGTAGCCACATCTCAAATCATGTAGCTACAGTTTATACCCTGCAGCTGGAACTCTTGACTCAGATGATTGACCCCTGTAGCCAGGTCTGTGAGCTGCTGGCTGGTTTTGGCAGGTTTTGGCCGGTTTGTACAGTAGCCATAGTTGTTGAAACGAGGCCCGCTCACCTCGCTGCGGCGCATGAACCCGCGGGTGACCCTCAGCATGAGGTCGTACTCCGTCAGTTCCAGAAGGTTCTTCTGCAGCTTCTCCTTGTTCCTGGCGACCTCGCTCAGCTCCAGCTCCAGCCTCTGCAGCTGCTCCTGGAGACGACAGCACCAACGCGACCGTGTTTCAAACTGCACACGGTCACAGCAGCACAAACGCGACCGTGTTTCAAACTGCACACGGTCACAGCAGCACAAACGCGACCGTGTTTCAAACTGCACACGGTCACAGCAGCACCAACGCGACCGTGTGTCAAACTGCACACGGTCACAGCAGCACCAACGCGACCGTGTTTCAAACTGCACACGGTCACAGCAGCACAAACGCGACCGTGTTTCAAACTGCACACGGTCACAGCAGCACAAACGCGACCGTGTGTCAAACTGCACACGGTCACAGCAGCACAAACGTGACCGTGTTTCAAACTGCACGTGATCACAACAGCACGAACGCAACCGTCTGTCTAATGGCACGTGGTCCACGCCGTCCGTTACACCATGTACGTTCACTACCACAACAGTCACAAGCATCAGCCAAACCGTATATAATCCTCTTTCAGCGGGACTCAAAATGGGTTGCACAAACACTGCGTACAGTCATTAACTCAACAAGGTTAGATGCACTCCTGCCATTGCCCTTGACCAAAGCACTGGCCTCAGAACTGGAGCTGATCCCCGGGTGCTACACTGTGGCTGCCCACTGCTCCTAAGTAGCTACGATGGTAGAGGCAGAGGACAAATTACCCCACAGGGTCAATAAAGTAAATCTTATCTTACCTGCCACCTGGCCATTCATAAAGTCAAATTGCACTTGACTCTTACTAGTAACTACTAGTTCAGTGTATGAAATTACACCGTGAAAACCATACAGATACAACCTTACCTCACACGTTCTTAATATTCTAATGGTTCAATCAACCCCACATATAAATCCACACACTCCCTAATCAAGATTTGGAAAGAGGTGGAAAAACCCATCAGGCGAAGCTTAAGCAGGGAGCCAACTGTTGTTTTCAGTAAACAACTTGAGACATATGGAAAGAGAGAGAGAGACAGACAGACAGACAGACAGACAGACAGAGAGAGGTGACCCACCATTATCTCCAGGACCTGTTTGGGAAGTGGGGCGCCCGGGCTGACCTCCACGTCCGGCAGAGGGATCCCCATTTTCCTGATCTCCCTCAGGAGGTACCCTACAACAGGAATGGCGCGTTGCATCACCCTTGCAATTGCGTTGCATCTTAAGCAATTTCCCAAAAGACGCAGTACCACCGAGCCAATTTTCCTGTCCTGATTTAAAATATTCCCATGCCCACATCTGCCCTCTCGCCCTCTCCTCTCTCCTCTCTCCTCTCTCCTCTCTCCTCTCCGTAGTCCAGTACATATATGGTTTAAAAAATACAAAATACATAAACGAGTGTCAAAGGCCCCAAAACTCTGAGCTCAAGAACACTGGAAACTGCCTTACCCAGAATCCTCTCCATCTCTTCGCACCTCTTGATCTCGCTGACGAACTTGCGCTGGAAAGCACTGACGCTGGGGTTGAGCTGAAACGGTGGAGAGCAGCTGAGGCTGACGTCACCCGTCTGTCATTAACACAGTACCTGTGCCGACTATGTCGATATATGAATGTCGTCCGTCGGCAAGTCTGTGGCGGCGCACTTAAATCAAACTAATGTGCATTCTGAAAATCTCTTTCATTCACACGCGCGCGCGCGCGCACACACGCATTTACTTTCACAGATTGAATTGTGTTTTGCAGGCATTAAACAGTAATTATGTAAAGATCAAATATCAACATCACTAATGACTGCTGACCTGCAAATGACAATTTTATATTGCGATCAGCCATTAATCTGTTCTATATATAGCCTGTGCGTGTTTTTTTTTTTTTTTCTTTTTTTTTGGACTGGCAGTCATGTGTCCCAGGCAATACTCCCGAGACCAGTTAACACTTGCGAATTACTGAGATTTTAAAAAATACCGCTTTGGCACGTTATTAAGTGTGTACGACGGTGAAATTCAAGCCAAGAAAACACTCCTAAACAGTCATTAACCTGCCACTGGAGAGCGCTTCTGATTTACGCCGTATTCGCAACACCCAGGGACTCAGACACAAAGGGGAATCCTGACTAGCTATCCTTTACGTTTCTATTGTGTTATACATCATTCTATTTAAATGTTTACTCATCAGTGCTTATAAAATACTTAGGATATAAGTTACATGCTATTCTGAAATGAAAGCAACGATAGCCTAATATCAGTCGTTATCAATTAGCTGCTAAACGTACTTACTTACATCTCGGAATTCGACCAGACCCATTTCTCCCAGTTCACTGATGCAGTCGTACGCCGAGCCAGATTGAAGGAACAGCTGGGCCATGCACATCTCTTCGCTCCGGAACACCGACCCCATCTTCGTTGTCGGCCCGTTTTTTTTTGACTCCCAGACAACCTGCCCCGTTCGCTTAGCCTACTAGAAACGCCAGATAGCCACGGCAGCTAACCCCGGCTAGCTAATAGTAAACATTCGATTATGAAGCTAAAACAAAGACGTTAATCAGTGACACGCATAGTCTTTCTTCTGAGAACTTGCACAAGACAGTAACGTGCTTGCTAGCACCGACATTTGAATATTTTTCCCTAGCAAACTACCTCGCCAGCTAACGTTTTTTCCCTCATTTTCCCATTCAGGACCAAACCCTTCTAGTTTGACAGCCGGAGAATGTCCTGTCTTCTGTATCGGCCAGGACGGCTTTGTTTGGAATCAGCTGACTTGCTGGTCAGTACAATCTCCGCTGGCAGTTTACAAATGTTAAAAACAGACTAGCTCCTGGCTAAGCTCGCTAAACTTGTCTCCGTAAACAGACTGACGGCTGGAGCGAGCATGCAGACCTCAACAGTACAGGCTGCGCTACTAGAGCGAAAACGCAGGCTTGCCAATTTACCAAGCTTGATAACGAGATAATGAGAGATACGCACCCAAGAACAACTCACAAAAATAGCTATTGTTACAAGACTGCAAACCTGTACATAGGAATGTGTATTATGTTACACAGCCCATCTTATCGACGCAGTGAAATACATGATCCTGCACTAACGGAGATGGTGCCCGCATCGATGCTGAGCATCTCTTCAGGCATTACCTCGGCACATTTTCCTATTGATGCGAAATAAGCGTTGACCTAGCGCCTCCATTTGGTTGGGTGAGCCGTAAATAGGATGAATGATTCAAATGTCACGTATTTCCCCCCCTCTCTTAGCCCTCTATTCTGAAGCGCGTCTTCGTGGCCAGATTAGGTCTGGCGTCGAGGTGTTAAGTGCGGTCATGCATACTGCAACCCAGCAACTGCGGTTGCTGCCCACTTAATCGCTTATTTATCAGCTGTCACCGAAAAACCACAAGTTATCCGGTGTTCCACTCCATGCAGATATCTCAGAATTAAGGAATGAAGCGAGGATTGCAACCTTCCGTTACGTCAACGAGGCAATTTTGCAACGAATGGCGCGTATTTAAACGTCAAAAAGAATCTTAAAGCAGAAAGTGTTTTGGTGTTAAGCGTTTAATTGAACCCAGTTGTCTGCATTACACAAAATTAATCGTCCATAAGGGTTCCGTCTGTGCACGATTATTCTGAATTTAAATCCCCTTTTTTAATTTGATGCTAATAAAAATATGTACGACAAAATTGTAAGTGCGTTAACTGTATCTTAAGGCAGAACTTAAGATACATTTATCAACAAACAATCTCACTGAGGGTGGTCAACAGAAGACGATTGTTTTTTTTGGGTGGGGTGGGGGGTGGGGGCAGACTTTGCGGTATGTACTTAGCTCTGACCATGACCACAAATTAATGTGGAATTAAATTATAATGGACTCTAATGGGTGACGTGACATTTATCGGAATGGTCGCATCCGTTCCATGGCTGTGGCCAAGTTAAATAAGAGGTGCACGCGCCTCTGTTGGGTGGACGGCCATTCCATTAGTCCAGGTGCACACGCGCTTCTGCTGTCGCCCAAAATGAAAGGTGCCTGCTTTATCGGCACGCGAGATTTTGGCCAAACGGCAAACGGAGCTCACCCGAGCATCTCACCTGATGTCCATTAGCCTGGGCTTGTCATGTTGTTACCTGGCCATCCACAGCTTCGTACCTGAGCCACTGGTGCTTGGCTGACACCAGTGCTAAAATTCTTTGGCCAGCATACCACCGGAACATTCACCTTCCATACCACACACTGTTCAAATCACTCTCAAATAATGAGAGACTAATGCAAATATGGATGAAAACAGGTTTATTTTACGCAAGTGCTAATCGTCTCATATGAATCTGATATGAAACAATCCCTGAGTCAAATCCGAAACTGACTATATGCAGGCATTTGAATGACTAGATGACTCATCTCACAAACTCCCAGAGAAGGTGAGAGGTCACACTTGTGATTAATATGATGACTATAAAATTATGAATATATTTGTGTATTCCAGAGTTTCGACAAACAGGGGCTCAACATAAGGATTTAACTGAACTGGGCAGGTCCGGGGGGGAGGGGGGCGTGAGGGGTGACACAATCATTCCCACCACTGGCAGTTGGAGAACTGGATGTATGTCTTGCGATGTAAAATAAATTAATTTAAATTAATAGTTTGTGTTAAATTCACATTTATGCAGTTTCCCCACTTCGATCCACAGACGCTAAGGTGCACGTTGCCATCCTCTAACAAATGCAATCTTTTTGGTCTATTTGCTGGGTCGGTGAACTGCTTTTCAAATATCCTCAGCCTCTCATTGGCTAGCTGCACACCCACAGTTTTCAGTGCCAACGGGAAAGGCTGACCCGCGTTCCATTTGTTCTGCGTTTACCCGCAACGCAAAGGTTGGCGCCCGCTTGTCGCCAGATGAAACGACGAAGCCGTTGAATTCGTTTTTTCCGTTTCTCGATGCGATACACCTGAGCGGTGACCTCGGGGTCAGCGTGGCCACGCCCTCACGCCCAGCAGGCAGGTCACCTGGCGCTCCGGGCGGGTCACCTGACGCTCCGGGGCGGGTCACCTGACGCTCCAGGCGGGCCACCTGACGCTCCGGGCGGGTCACCTGACGCTCGGGGAGGGTCACCTGACGCTCTGGGCGGGTCACCTGACGCTCTGGGCGGGTCACCGGACGCTCTGGGGCGGGTCACCTGACGCTCTGGGCGGGTCACCTGACGCTCTGGGCGGGTCACCTGACGCTCTGGGGCGGGTCACCTGACGCTCTGGGCGGGTCACCTGACGCTCGGGGCGGGTCACCTGACGCTCTGGGCCAGCCTGTTGAGCTCCTGGGAGAGCGCAGTGACCGTGTCCAGGATGCGCGTCCGATCGCCGTCCTCCAGCCGGTCGCCGCAGCGCTGGGCGAACTTGTCCGGGTGCCAGAGCGCCTGCTGCCGCTTCAGAAGCTTCCGGAAGGTGGGCAGGTCGGTGCGGTCGGCGCCGTGGAGCATCACCTCCACCATCTCCCCCACGGTGCCGCGGGGCGCGGGCCAGGGGATGTCCGCATAGCCCAGCCGCGCGGCCGAGCCGCCGCCACCGCTGAACGTCGCGGCGCACCGCTCCTCGTACTGCCGCCGCCTGCTCAGCCGAGTCTCCGCCTCCTTCCTCGCCGCCCGCGCCAGGTACTCCTCGTGCTCCCTCTGGAGCCTCTCCTGGAGCTCCCGCCGGTCGCGTTCTTCCTCCTCCGCCTCCTCCTTCGTCTTCCTCCTCTTCCTCCCCTTCGAGCCCACCGCCGCCGCCGCCGCCTCTCGCTGGGCCCGGGAGCGCTGCCTCGTCGCGTACTCCCGCCGGATGCGTTCCGCCCAATCGCCGAAGTCCTCCGAGTCTACGTCATCGTGCAGGAAGTCTTCTGCGAGAGAGAGGGGCACAGGAAGCAGCCGCGTTGAGCTGTGGACGCGCGCGATATCGCCCGCGCAGACAGCTCAACCGGCCGCGCTGGCTTACCGTCGTACTGCCCGAAGGTCTCGTAGAACTCGTCCTGGCATTCGCCGAAAAGCTTGTCCCGCCACGCTCGATCAGCGTCGGTTGCCGTGGAGCTGCCGCCGTTTACGGGCGGTTCCCGAAACTGCGAAAAAATTACGTCATGCACGCGGTCTTAATAATCAGTAAACTGTCAAACTTTATACTGTTAGAACACAGGAGACAAATTAGTGGTTTAGCAAGAATTATCTGATACAATTACACTTTCAAAGAAAGAAATCATTTTTAATAATCTCGTAAATACCACATAAGTTATCTGCCCTCACAACTGGATACAACTTTCTGTGAGAACGACGCAATGCTTTATCAATTTCTTTCTTCCACAGTCACCTGATCTTCTCTCATCCATTGCAGCAAATCCTTAGGCGTGACTCCAGCTTTGTTCGGCGTTTCCATGGCGACGGGACAACTCTTCTGAAGGGGGACCACCAGGTCATCGTAGGCTGCAAACAGGAGGAACAAACAGGAATGGTAGCTTAATTTTAACCTTGTGTAATATTTCTGATAAGTTTTGCGGCAGTGAAAATCACATTTCACGAAAATCTGTGAATATTTAATTTCTGGCCACCCCCTGAGCGCGCCTGTTACGTTGCAATGGACTAACAAGGCTTGTTATCTAATTTATGGACATTGCTACAAGAACCTCTGAATGTAGGCCGGAACCGCTCACCCCGTTTGCCGCGTTTGAGAGCCCTTTTGGCTGCCAGGTGCAGAGGCGTCTCCCCGTTTCGGTCCCCAAGAAGCGGATCCGCTCCGTTCTTCAGCAGGAGCCGCAGCACGCCGTCGTCGCCGAGCGAACAGGCCACATGCAAGGGCCCCCTTCGTTTTTTCCCCGAGGAAAAGTTCAGCTCCACGTCTGGGTGTTTGCGCAGATAGGACTTTAGTTTTAGCAGACTTCCCTCCTCCACATACCGCAAAACGCGCTTCTGATGTCGAGACACCATAGCCAAAGCCTCCGATTTGGTAATGACACTAGCTAAACCTATCGTCACCTTTATATTATCTGTAAAGTCAGCTAGCTTTGCTTACGAGCATGTTCGAACAGTAAACGTTAGCTTGCTACTACATCCGAGTCGTTTCACAAAATAGCCTAGTATAGTTGCACCGACATTCAGATATTAGGCCAATACAAAAAAAATCAATGTCATTAGTACTTGGCTAACAAATGAACAAACCGATAAAAGGTACAAGGGCAGATTTCTCGCAAACATTCACCAGCTAACAACAAACACAAAATGAAGTTAAATTCCGCCTTGGGTCTTTCAAAATAAAAGCGGTAGCTGTCAGAATGTTGTGCGCTTTAAAATGTGTCCCCCTGGAATAAACTGCGTTTAGCCTTCGTTCCGTTCTTATTTTTCATTATTGTACGCTACAATTTGTGGTTCTTGGTTACAACCAGCAGGCGGCAGCATCTCCTAATGCTTTGGCGCTTTCGGTTTGCAAAAGTAGCCACTTTCCCTTTATTTATAAATCTAGCACAAAAAAGCAATATTGCAATATTATTGGAGATTTTAATCATACAATAAAAAATTTAAATGAGCTAAATCTGAGTGTATGATCTGTACTTTCAAACTGATGTAAGCACCAGATCAGTGTGATACCAGGGAGCGGTTGCGTGTCCTTAAAACCTCTTTTCCATCCACAACACGTTCCCAACACTGCTCCGGCCCTTCCCCTCATCCCCTGCTCTTCTGTGGCTTTTTGATGCCTTGCCACAGCTCTGAACTGGGGGTTCTTTCATGGGGACACCTGTCAGGAAGAGGAGGGTGGCGTTGTGGCATCACCCCCCCTCCGCCTCCACCCCCCCCCCCCCCCACTCTTCCAAAAAACAAAAACTGGTACACAGGTCTGAGGAGTCAGTGGGAAAAAATGAGGCTGCTTCTCTGAAGGAGGGGGGGTGAAATAGAAAGGTTTAGGCATATTCTGCACCACTGAAACTGTCCTCATGCCCCAATATAGAGGCTCCCCGAGCCATGCCCGAATTAGCCCGGCACACACCCAAAAGCATGCCCTGGCGTGGGGGCGGGCGAGGTGGTGGGGAGAGATCACGGATGTTCGTCGGATGAGAACGCGACCCCACGTTTCACCCACAGTTCAGTTCAATTCAATAATGCTTTCCTGGCGTCAGTGAGTATCACAGTGTCCCCAAAGCAATCCATGGCAAGAATGGAATTTGCCTACATATAGACATATCTACTGGAACAAACATGATATAACAATGAGCGTATGTCTAGTATACAGTCAGTTCAGTCTCCATATCCTTGTGTTTGTGGGTTTTTTTCCCCTCTATACCGATGTATACAGTATTTCCAATATCCATGTGTGTTAATGCCTGTTAATCTTGATGTCTTTTTAACTGTCTGTAGTTCTGTCTATGCCTCTGTCTGTCCATAGTTCTGTCTATCCCTGCAGTCTGTCTGTAGTTCTGCCTATCCCTGCAATCTGTCTGTAGTTCTGCCTATCCCTGCAGTCTGTCTGTAGTTCTGTCTATCCCTCTGTATGTCTGTAGTTCAGTCTATCCCTGCAGTCTGTCTGTAGTTCCGCATATTCCTGCAGTCTGTCTGTAGTTCTGTCTATCCCTGCAGTCTGTCTGTAGTTCTGTCTATCCCTCTGTATGTCTGTAGTTCAGTCTATCCCTGCAGTCTGTCTGTAGTTCTGTCCATCCCTCTGTCTGTCTGTAGCTCTGTCCATCCCTCTGTCTGTCTGTAGCTCTGTCCATCCCTCTGTCTGTCTGTAGTTCTGTCTATCCCTGCAGTCTGTCTGTAGCTCTGTCCATCCCTCTGTCTGTCTGTAGCTCTGTCCATCCCTCTGTCTGTCTGTAGTTCTGTCTATCCCTGCAGTCTGTCTGTAGTTCTGTCTATCCCTCTGTCTGTCTGTATCTCTGTCCATCCCTCTGTCTGTCTGTAGTTCTGTCCATCCCTCTGTCTGTCTGTAGTTCAGTCTATCCCTGCAGTCTGTCTGTAGTTCTGTCAATCCCTCTGTCTGTCTGTAGCTCTGTCCATCCCTGCAGTCTGTCTGTAGTTCTGTCTATCCCTCTGTCTGTCTGTAGCTCTGTCCATCCCTGCAGTCTGTCTGTAGTTCTGTCCATCCCTCTGTCTGTCTGTAGCTCTGTCCATCCCTGCAGTCTGTCTGTAGGTCTGTCCATCCCTCTGTCTGTCTGGCTGTGTTGAAAGGCCCCAGCTGAGCCCACAGGCATGATAACGGGGGCTGTGTTTCGGTCAGAGAGGTGTGTGGGTGCGTTTGTTCGCATGGTCGTAAACGAGGGTAAGAGCCCATGAAGGGGACCTTTGTACACCCCCCCGGAGGATGATCTGTGTCAGAATGGGTCCCCTCTTCTTCCCCAAATCCGGAGGGGGGGGGCGAGCGGTTCTGAGAACTGCCCTTTCATCCTGCGCCAGGCGGTACGGCCGTCGGAAGTAACACGCCCCGCTCACCGCTGCTCCGCGATTTCCGCGGTCGGGGGCAGAGCATGCTAATTTTCCCGTGCCCGTGTCTGGGTGCCGTTTTTTTTTCCCCCAGGAGCCTTTTCCCCGCTGGAAGCTCTCTCTCTCTCTCTCTCTCCAGCGCTTTTCGCGGTAAGCCTGGCGTTTGCGCTGGCGGGTCTCACCCGAGGACGGACGCAGTTTCCCGCCTTTTTTCACCACGTCGCCGCGGACGCGGAGAGACGGGTCTGACAGGCGGTTTGAGCGCGCCTGTATAAAGGCGTCCTCTCTGAGTGCTGTGAGACGCCCTGCGGTTTGGAGTCTCACCCCAGCGTAGTCTCTGGCCCTGAGGGGCGGGGCACAATGGGGCGGGGCATAACCCAGGGAGGGAGGGTTCGGTTCTCGCCGTTACGCTTCGTCTCGTCAGGCTAGGATATGACTGAGCGTCCCACGCTGGGTCCCGAGTAAGAACAAGCAGGATGAAAACGTGGAGGAATAGGAAGCAGAAATCCCGAACAGGAAGTTGCTGGAGAGACGGGTCCTCCCTTCCTCCGAGCCGGCGGGCTCGCGCCGCGTGTCATCGGATCCTCCCGCCAAACGGCACGGGGGAGACGGACGGCCCCCCCAGGGAGGGGCGGCGGCAGACCCCCCCCCCCCCCCGCACAAAGGGACAAACAGAAGCGAAGACTCTGAAACACAGGATATCCTGTACAGGAAGCGCCGGGCACCCCCCCCCACGAATCCCCCCCTTCCCCCGAACAGCTCTATCCTGTCCGCTGCCGTCGGTCCTCGCAGCACCATGGAGACCCGGGGACGGTGGAGTACTTCCGGGTCGCCCGGGGTCACACATCAGCCCTGCTGCGGCTCCCGTTCTGCCCCCCTCCTCTGCCTCCCGCTACCACCCCCCCCCCCCCTCCCCCCCACACCCCTCATCCCTCCACCCCTCTATTGTCTGGAAGCAGGAGATTTGTACAAGGACACTTCCTCTGTTGTTCTATTTTTACCCGCCACCGGGGGTGGCGCTGAGCAGGGCGTGGGCGAATTACCCATACCCTGGGGCCTCAGGGCACACACTGCAAGATTTTTTTAAAATTTTAATTTATATTTACATATTTAACTTTTCTTCCAATTTCCCTCTGCACAATGAGGCGGGGAGTACCCTGTTGACTGAAACCCCTCCCCCTGAGCAGGGCTGTGGCCATTTAGCGCCGCCCTTCAGGCCTGGAGGGTACAGGGCGGAATCTGACGGACGACAGCACCGATCGAGTGGGCTGTTCCTCTCCACATGGTGGCGCTGTGCTTTCGGTGCCAGAAACACAGCCACATCTCTATTTCATAATCCTTTCATTCATATCTTCTTTCAAACACGTCCAATGAAAATTGTACAGCACATACTGGTTTATGTTACACACACTAAAATGAACAAGGTCGTATTTAACTTCAAGTATATGGAAGTCTTTTGCGAGCACCATCCAATATTTAATCCCATTTTAATCCCTGACTGTTTACCCACTATAATCTTGAATTTTCTAATCCCAAATAGATAATACATTTAATTATCTTATCAAGGGCCTCCTTAATTATGCAGAGGATTTAATTTGGTGATGTCATCGTAATGCTCTTGTATTGAGGAACACACTAAATCCTCTGGGCCAATCACAACCAATGAGTCTAAACAGTACATAAATGATTAGCCTGGAAGGGCTGAGCAGCAAGTTATCGTGGTCGTATATTCAGGGGTTCTCATGTTCTGCAGTATGATTTGGGTTACAAAAATCATATTTTAGAGGTGTTTGTCTTTTGGGTGGCAAAAATCATATTTTAAAGGTGTTTGTCTTTTGGGTTACAAAAATGATATTTTAAAGGTGTTTGTCTTTTGGGTTACAAAAATCATATTTTAAAGGTGTTTGTATTTGGGGTTACAGAAATCATATTTTAGAGGTGTTTTAAATCGTCATCATTGCAGTAATTTGTTGGTTTGTCAGTCCACTGCAGAGCTGAAAAGTCCAGGAGTCAGAAAGTAAAAGTCCTGCCGTGTGCTCCCTCCACCCCTGAACTCAGCCAGCCGATTTCCCTAAATTAACTCTACCTCATGGCAGATAAATTGCTAGTTAGCAAATCCAGGTGACTGGAACAAAACACTGGGGAGGACTTTCACTTCCTGGAGCTGGGTTTTGCACCTCTGGCCCACACAAACAAACACACGCGAGGTCAGGGAGCCCTGCTGAAGAGTGACATCATCGCGTCCGTTTCTCTCCATTGTGCGTTTTTTCAGACTGCTGTTACAGACGTTCCAATTTAGGCAGCGGGGGGGTTGGGGGTTGGGGGTTGGGGAGGGTGGCTACTGACCTCAGAACAGTTGCGGGCGTGTGCTAGCACGTTGAGTCTTGCGTCTCCATTCGTATGCCCATATGCGTCGTACCCAAAGCCTTTTAGCTGCTCTGAACCCGGAACATTCCCCCGTTAGGACCCCGGCCCGTTTTAACAAAAGAGCGCCTCCACCTGCGCGGGGAGATATTCACGCCGGCCCATCGCACCACAACACAGGTGCGGCTGGCTGTTTGGGCGGGGTGCGTCCCGGACAATGAGGAGGGGTAGCCTGCAATGCTTTCACACCTGCCATGCCTGTAACGCCCCTGGGCCCATCCAAGCTGTATTTTTGGGTGAGGGGGGGGGAGGGGGAGGACCACTGAGAGATGGAACAGCTGACTAATCCAGTCCAACTCTGTTGAGCCCCTGCTAAATTTGTTCCAAATGTTTAAGGAGATTTTAGGTATTTCTCAACACAAGAGGCATCCCCAGTATTAAAACACCTCTGCACTCAGTTGGATTTTAGGTAAATGCAGTTCTTCTGGACTTTTTAGCAGAACAGTCACCTTCCCAGGGCTGGATGGGAGAAGCCTCTTGTTTCAGCTCAGAGTGATTATTTATTTGCTTATTTATTGTCAATATACATATAGAGTTTCTAAACGAATTCTGGAGCGTTCAGCCCGTTGTCCCAGAGTTAGGCTACTTTCCTCTGTAGTTCGTCCGCAGGTCTGAACAGCACCTCAGAAGTGTTTTCACAGGGAGAAAAAAAGTGCATTTTGGGGCGCCCACAAAAATATGGGCGCAGACCCCATTTTACAGAACAGACAGGAAGTGCTTCTGTGACCTCATTTAACAATCCCACAATCCCGCTGTGACAGGGTAGCAACTGAGAGGGGAAAAAAACACACACACGTGCTCTCTCTCTGTCTCATACACACACACACACATGCTCTCACACAGTCACTAACACACACAAACATACACATGCTCTCTCACACAGTCACTAACACACAAACATACACACGCACACCACACACAAATGCACGCATACACAGACACAAACACACCACACACACGCATACGCACTCACATTCTCCCCCTCTCACACACACACACACACACACACACACACAAACAACAGCATGTAGGGGAGCGATTGTGTATTGCTGAAGGGTGTGTATTGTCTGAAGAATTCCCTGCGCTGCCCATTGTAATGCGTGATGAAGGCCAGTGTTACCCTATTAGCTCCGATCAGCTGGGCTTTCATGAAGCACTTTACTGGCCTTCCTTAAGAACAGTGTGGCCCTACAAACATGGCCTACACAGCCAGCTTTAGCCTTATAGCACAAATAACACTCAATTCTGCTTCTTTATTAAACAAGTCACTGATCACAACAATCAATTTATCAGTTCTATCATTAGCACTCTTTATTTACCAAAAGATTAGCATTCTTTGCCATTGATCACCCCCTAATGACATCCAAAATATCTTTTCAACTCATTTTTATCCCCCATTTCATGTTTGCTCCAAATTCTGAACACCCAGTGCCGTTCAAAACTCTTTTCCCTGGCAACACTATGGAAAATGATGTGTTGCTATGATGTCTGAGAGAGTGTGAGAGAGAGAGACTGAGTGAAAGAGAGAGAGAGATAGGGGGACAGAAGTGTGAAAGCTTGTTTGATGTGTGATTTTCTCAGATGAGCACATAGGGGATTATGAATGTCCCTGTGCTTTCATGTCCAATTCATTAGAGAATTGAATTGTTTATTTCAGGTTGTGGGCCATGGAGTGTTTGTGTGTGCATGTGCGCGTGTGCGCATAGGTGTGTGCACGTGCGTGTGTGTGTGTGTGTGTGTGTGCGTGTCCCGCACATTATAGCAGTTGTGTGCTGAGGGGGTGACCCCTTTCAGGTATAGCATTACCGTTCCACTCACAGTCCCGTCGCACTGTAACCAGAGAGAAACTTTTTCATGTGACTTTGTGTGTGTGTGTGTGTGCGTGCGGGTGCATGTGTATGCGTGTGTGTGTCGCTTTCCACAATGTACACACAGAAGGTACGCTCTGTGAAATCGGTGTAAATGATCGAGTTACCGCCCTAAAACTTAACTGCGTCTTGTAAAGGATCTCCAGGGGAAAGTCTCGCCAGATCTCTTTCATCATGTGACCCGCGCTGAGGGGGCGAAGCCGCGGACCTGGCGCCGGGTCGGCTTTAAGAGCAGGGGGAGGGATCAAACGCGCCCCGCTCGGTTCGGGCCCCGCCGCGGTCCCTAATCCGGCCCGAATCGGGCCAGCTGGAGACGGGGGAGAAAAACAGCTCGTGTCTCTGTGACTGGGACAGAGCGTCTCTTACCCATGAGAAAAGCGCCAGAACTCCCTGAAGACGACGCGGCCCAATTTCTCACGCACGGCCGAGGACAGCTTTGTTTTTCACATCATAACTTCTTTGCCTTCCTTAGACTTGAATCACTTATTTATTTCAAGCGTGGCATCCATCTTGTATATTTACTGGATATTCACTGAAGAACTATTCGGACCACTTTCCCAAGGCCGTCAGACAAAATGTAATCTAGCTTTCCGTGCTGGTCTATGATCACAAAGCTCAAATCCATTCTGAACCATGCAAGGGTTTGATCCATAGTTCGTACCAGTGTTTTGTCTCATTGATTAGGTGTCCCCGTGTGAGATTCAAACCTACAACCTTGTGGATACAATCCCAGTTCCATGACTTGTATGCCATAGTTCATAAGTTTTCTCTTTTAAATTTATTCCCTTCATCTTCTCTCTCTCTCTCTCTTTCACCCCCCCCCCCCCTTCCCCACACACACACACACTGGTACTTAAGGACCAGGAACACCTTCACTAACTGAGAAAGAAGGAAATGAGTAAAGACGGAGGGGAAGAGAGAAACAGCTCACCCTTTCAAAGGGCTTAATTTCATCATCATTTCATCCCACTGCGAGTTACGTCTACAGCCGATGCTGTGGTCAGCCCCCGTCTGATTTCCCCCCCCACCTCCTCCACCACCTCCACCAACCCCCATCTCACCCTCTCAGACAAGCTGTCTGGCCCTCGGGTAATCACAGCTTCAACCCACCCCCCCCCCCTTTCCCCCCATCTCCCTGAACAACGACTGAGTGACCTATTCTAATCTCCATCTCATTAGACTAATTATAAACAAAAATGTTTATAATGGCAGATTTGTACAATCTGATTTCAGTTCAACACACTGAAGCCTCTGGCATCTGTGACTGTGTACTCACATACAGGGCCACATATGGTGTAGCATTAATCTTTTTCTGGAAAAAAAAAATCTGGAAACTTAGCAACCTCCGTCTTCCTCAGCATATCAGAGGACAAGTTGACTAGTTCACAGCATCTGAAATGAAGTATGAGGTGTACCGAGGTGTCAGAGACAAGCTGATGTTGGAGAGCTTCCCCCCAAAAAGGAGGGTTCCCCTGGGGTTGTTGATGATGACTCCCCCCTGAGCTGTTTGCTTGCCCCGCTCCCGAGTTAATGGCCCCAAACATTTACCCCCTCCCTTCCTTTATCCTTTCAGCATGGGCAAATATTGATTCCTCTGAGTGCCAGCAATTGTCTCCGATTACCAACCTGACACCCCCCCCCCCCCAACCCGGGATTATGTCTGCCAGGAGAGCCCATTAGGGCTAAATCAAAGGGCTGCCCCAGGAGAATAACAAACAGTTAATAGCTTATTGAGCATTTGTGTCGATATCTCCGATTCAGCAAGAGACCCACACTGGCTGTAACCCGGGTTATTTCTGTACATTTTACACGGTCCCTTATTACTGATCCCTAAACGCTTAATTGAGGGTTGGTAGTTATTGACGATCCCTTGAGGGGAGAGTCACAAACAGCTAATAGCCTATCCAGCATTTGTGTGAATATCTGATTTCGTGAAAGATTTGGACTGTGTCTGAATAAGCCTCATAACTACTATGTCCTCAAAGGGTGAACTGTTCAGTAAGCATACTGCATACTGTTTAGTACATGATGAGCAGTATGGGAAAAATACCACCATACTATTCTAACCGGGAGCGTCATACGTCATCCTGCGATGTAGTTTACACTCAGTAGTCCACACTCTAATTCAGTCGGGGGGTGACAATAAGGCGTTTCCAAGCAATTCCGTAAACAGTGAGGTCAGTTTTAACAACGTACCGTAAAAAGCAAAGAAAGCACACGTATTTAAATGCAATCCCGGTGTCACTGGTATTTAAATTTCCCGCGGCCATCTGTGTTTGTCTGCTGACGGAGTACGACGTCAAGCTGTATGTACGGCATACCTAAAGCACCAAAGAGTTCACTCACTTTCTGAACAGTGTGCTCCTGAATAGCAAAAATGTGCAAATAATTATTTAATATGGGTATTTTAAGTGCACTCAATTTTCTGACATTTTGTGTACTTAATAGCTTTAAAAAGAATGTAACTAGTATACTCAATAGTAGGCAGGTGTGCTGATTCGGGTACGGCTGTACTCTGGGTTTAACCTCTCTGTGTCATTGTGCAGGGGGGCCACAGAGGTCCGAGAACACGCCAGTCTGGCGGGGGGGGGGGGGGGGGGGGAGGATGGGGTCTGGCTGTGTGCTGCCGCGAGATTGCAAATGGCCAAGATTAACCGCTAACTCGCTGATAAAGAAGCAAATGGCGCATACCTTTTTATCTTTTCTCCTGCTGTATTCAAGCTGTGACGCACTTTGAGCGCATTGATTATAAAGTGCTGTATCAAATTTAGTATTGTTGTTGAGTGGTAGCTGTAGTAGTAGTAGCAGTAGTAGCAGTAGTAGTAGCAATGGCAGTGGAAGCAGAATCCTTTTTGAATTATGCACTATTTAACTTACAGGTATTCATTACATTACATTACATTTATTTGGCAGACGCTTTTATCCAAAGCGACGTACAAAAAGTGATTCTTTTAATTAATTTATTCTTTTAATTTTTATGCCACCAAATCCTACATGCGAATTGCCATTACTTGGAAATACACTGGTGATCTAGCTTATCACGGACTGCTGTGTTTGCTCTTCTGCTGGGTGAAAACAGCACTTCAGCACTTTCTTCCTTTGTCATTCTTGCTTTGGAGGGGGACAGAAAGATTGTAACTGCAAATAACAGTGAATAAGCACAGTCTACAACAGTACGACTGCAAAATGGTCATTTCTGGCTTGCACAAAAGTCAGTGCCACCTTGCAAACAGCGACTTTTGTAAAACATGTTTTGGCTAGTTATTCCGGTACACTCTAGGTCACTGTCATGTGGCTGGGGTTAGTCAGGATGCTGCCACAGAAAAATGCCTTGGCACAGCTCAGGTAGATAACAATAACAATATTATTACCTGCCTGAGAGGACAGAGGGACCTGGGATTTTAACTCAAGGGTTGCAGGTTCGATTCCCAGCCACCTGCCATTGCACACTTAAACAGGGCACTTAACCCTTTAAGGTGTGAGATCACAAATATGTGATTAGAATGTTCATAACTGAACATTCTAGTGCTGATGTAACAATCACAACTGGGAACTGAAAGCAATGGAGTTCTGGGACACTGACTTAGAATTTTGAAAAAACATTTCAAAAGACCTACTCTTCAAAGGGTTGACTTGACTCGGTAGTTTCTAGTAAAAGTCCAGCTGTATAAATGGACTGTGCGTAAAAATGTGAATGTTATTAGAAATGTGTGGCTATGTACCAACCTCTTTATCTGCACAACCAACCCCCCCACCCCCCAAAAAAAAAAGAAAACAGATCCCAGCACCCAGAACCACGGGGTCATACCACGGGTGGTCTGGCTGGACAGACACATTGACCGCAGATGTTTCCAAAAAAGGACAGACAGAATCCATTTTATTACCGTTGTCATTGTTATTAATTAGCATTGTCCTGAACCCACTTTCACTGCTTGCACCAGAGATAGTTATCTATGAACGTATGCAGCTGGAAATGTTCTGTGTACTTTCAGGCCAGGAGCCAAACTCAAAGGGGGTAACGTAAGTGTCCAATCAGGGGCTCGAACCTTCACTGGCTGGGGTGCAAGCCCAGCTCCTCTTGGAAGGAAAGGAAGCACTCTATTGGACTACAGATACAAACAATCAGTGTGACTGCTGTCTGGTGATGAATGAAAAAAAAAGAAAGGAAGCATGAATTTTCTGGAGGAAAAGATAGGGAGGACTGCCTGGGAAAGCATCTCCCTTTGGAGTGAGCCGTATTCGACGGCCATTACAAATCTCACACACGACAGGTCAAGAGTCTGCACAATATGCATCACCCACAAAGACAAAGTTCTTCATAAAAAAATGACTTTATTGCAAATAACAAATATGCACAAAAGTACGGTGTCATGCAGTGGTCAGTCACAGCCGTTTGCAAAGAAATGAAACGAAAAGACAAATTCATTTATCTGCCCCACCACTTCAAGGGGCCACCTCTTAAACGTGAGGAAACGCCCCTTCCGTCCGGACATATCAGCGACCATCTGCCTATCTGCACCCCCCCAGGGCTCACGCCTCCCCCCTCAAAATTAATCGCCCCGTCCCACCCCCGTCTGCAGCGCCCTCCCCGACTGACACACACACACACACACGGTCGTCAGGATAAATACGCTAATGGGATTCCCTCTCTCGTCTTTACACAAGTGCTAGAGCGGCCAAGCAGCCGCAGACAGAAACAAAAGTATGAAAATACTGTACATTTCTCTTATTCCCCCCCCGCCCCCGCCCCAGCACCTCCCGCAGCCCCCTCCCTTCAGAAACCCCCCACACACTCTCGGCAGTGCTGGTGAGTCCGTCTCACTCCAGGAACAGATTCGTCCCTCGTCAGAAATCCGATCTGCGTGAGGGAGAAACCGTTGGGGTCCCCGCACCCCCCGGTCTCGAGCCGACGAGGCCCTCGTCTCCGTGGAAACGGTTTCGTGTCCGTGCGCGACACCAGACCCTCTTGCCCGGCGACCCGGCAGCGCCGTCGGCCAATCAGGCGCCGGACCCGCGCAAACTCAGTCCGCAAACAAAGCGTCGTTTTTCCCCTCGCATTTCACGCCATTGTCTCTCCTCTTCTCCTTACACGCTCCTCCAAGCACAAGCAACTGGCTACTTTACAGGAACAGTGTCCAGTCTTTTAAATGTACTTACATGGTGTTAAGAGAGGCAGGGTGGAGGGGGGGTCAGCCGTCCGTCCAGCAACCCTCCCCCTCCCGACCTCATTCCCGCCGGGGGTGGGGGGGGGTGGTGTCCGTCCGTCACACCTTGACGCCCGCCGACTGCGCCTCGGACTTCTGGGTGGCGAGGGAGGTGATGTGACCGTGCGCGGTCTTCTTCAGGTTGAGCAGGCAGAGGCACTGCGAGCGGAAGCGCAGGTCGAAGAAGGCGTACAGGAAGGGGTTGAGGCAGCTGTTCAGGTAGCCCAGGCAGGTGGCGTAGGGGTGCACCAGCAGCAGGAAGCTGAGCATGGAGCAGGAGCTGGGCGCCAGGTCCAGGTAGGTCAGGGCGTCCAGGCTCTTCAGCACGTGGAAGGGCGTCCAGCAGATGGCGAAGACCACCACCAGGGTGGTGATGATCTTGAGCAGCCGCCGCTTCTTCTGGTCCTCCTTGCGCAGGGTGTTGAAGTGGCGGGTGACGGTGCAGCCGATGAAGCAGTAGCAGACGGTCATGGCCAGGAAGGGCAGGAGGAAGCCCAGGACGGAGGAGGAGAGGCTGAGCCCGGCGATCCACAGCCAATCCTGCTGGCGGCTGGGCGTGACCAGCCTGAAGTCCATGGCGCAGGTGGTGCGGTTGAACTCGTCCCGCACCGTGTTGCGGAACAGCAGGGTGGGCAGCGCCAGCACGCAGGACAGCGCCCAGATGGAGGCCAGCGAGGCCATCATGGTGCTGCGGGACCGCAGCTGCCCGCTGGACAGCGAGTGCACGATGGCCAGGTAGCGGTCGAAGCTCAGGCAGGTGAGGCAGAAGACGCTGGCGTACATGTTGACCAGCACCACGTAGCTGCTGATCTTGCACAGGGCCAAGCCGAAGGGCCAGTGGTAGCCCAGCGCCGTGTAGACGGCCCAGAGCGGCAGGGTCACCACGAAGGTCAGGTCCGCCAACGCCAGGTTCCCGATGTACACGTCGGCCGCCCGCCGCTTGGACTTGGTCTTCCAGACGGTGAAGATGACCACGCCGTTGCCCGAGAGGCCCAGGATGAAGATGAGCATGTAGAGGACGGGGATGAGGGAGTAGGTGGGCTCCCACTCGGAGTAGTCGCACATGGTGTCGTTGTCGCTCTCCACATAGTCCTCGTACCCGTAGTCCGGGGTGGGCTCCATGGTTCGGCTGGCTGCTTCTCCCGGGAGGCGCTTCGCTAAAATGAAATAATCCAGAGAGCGGATTTCTCTGCGAAGCTCTGCGTCCGGCGCGGGAAAGAGTCCGAGGAAGCGCTGCCGGATGAAGCACACTCAGCGGCAGGGTGTGAACAAAGCTTCCCTCGGTGGACAGGAAACCCCAGAGCAGAACAACAAAAGGAACAGCAAACACAAACAGCTCACCAGGACGGGGCGCGGAGGCAGAGATCCTGTGTCTGAGTCTGCTGGGCAAGACGGCCCTTTTAAACCCTCTCGGCGGTCGACACCCCCTCGCCCCTCCCACAACGACCCCTAAACCTCCTGTTGCCCCGTCAGTCACTACCCCCCAAACCCCCTTGCCCCTCCCCTCTTCTCACTCCTTCCCTCTGTCTCCATCTCTCACACATGGACACTGTCTGAATTAACACTTGGGGTTTTATGGTGGTATTGTTCGCTAGCCATACAGACTATTTAAAAAAAAAAAAAAAAGAAGCCTTTTAATGATTATAATAATGATGTGATCCAAGAGTCTTAAATAGTCCTGTTTAGACTTCAGGACCACAGCTGGTACAGTCAAAAGTGATTATAGCCCACTATTAAGAGATATAAAAACTTTCTTAGAAGTAGTGTGCAGGACAGCAGATGGGGCCTTCCAAGAGCAACTCGGAAACGTTTAACCTTCTTATATCCTTTTAACTTAACATAAACGGTTCTCAGACAGAGATAGGGTAAAATATGCACTCTCCGTTTTGTAAAAGTCGCGCTTTAAGACTCAAAACTTCGTCGTGTCATATTTTTTTGCCACAGATGCCACGGGAAACTGCCAGGCGCGTGAACAGATACCCAGCCCCCACTATTTTTGCGTTTGTACAGCCCCGAGCCGATTTAATACCATAAATCTGAGAGAAGGCATGAATGTGTCAATATTTTGCCCTCAAAAACAAGCCGGGGCAAGTATGCCCGCTGAATCGCAACACAAGTTAACCAAATTATAATATTAATGCGACGAAATGGAAGGTGTCAAGCGCCGGCGATTTCAGGTCCGTCGAACTAATGTGACGGTTTTAATTTAAATATGCACATTTGGAATTCAACAAATGGCCGACTGGTAGCCAGCGCAATGATTTAAAAAAAAAAAAAAAAATGTCACCGAATACACGCTGCGAAACAGTACAAACCTCAATATTGGAGGTTAAATAATTTATTAATCCATCCGTAAATTTAAAAAAAAGTTAAACATTGGCTTTCACCCAAGGCATGCGCATCCACACATATGGCACATGATGCAATGATAATTATCCCATTAAAACAAGCCTATTTATATTTGACTTTCAGATACGTCTTGAAAAACAAACTCATCTGTAGCCTAATCCGTGAATATTATTCCGTTAATTATACCGGGTAAAATCATATTTTCTCTGCCATTTTATTAAAGCTGATTCCGAGTCTCCGATCTCGGAGTCTCGTCAGTCGTCCAGGTTGAAGAAATGCAATTGCATTAACATATTGCCGAAGCGGTAGACAAGAAATTCAATGGCAAACTCCCGACAGCATACACATTTCTTGAACAGTTTTTTTCCCATTGATGCAGCTATTCTTTGCTATACTTATTGTGCTAAGTAGTTATTCTGGTCTATTAGGGTACCTTTATGTGTGATTTTGCAACGTGTTATACCCGCTGTATTAAAAAGATATACCGCTTTGAATAAATTAAACCGCGGAGATTAATAGCGCGAGTGTGGACTTCGCTTCCTCGTGCAAAAGCACAGGCGGACAGTCCTTTTTTAGAGAGGGACAAGAAAAAATACACCGCGCCCCCCCCCCCCCCCCCTTCTGTGTGTGCGTGTGTGCTGGGAGGCTGACGTTACGTTGGACAAATTGTGTTCAGCATGAGAGAGAGAGGGGGACGTTAGAGAAAGAGAGACACTGTTGCGTGTGTGAATTGCACTCGCACATGTGTGAGACAGGATAAAAACACCTCTCCGTAACGCTCGTAAAGAGAAAAGCCAGACCGCCAGATCTCATCCCCGCGCAGCGCTATTGCTGGATATGATTTCAGACCTGAAGGACCCTCCCAGAGCATCTTAAACGGCGGGGGCAAACAAAGCGTTCCTTCCTGCGTAAATTAGAGATGGGCAGCTATCCAACAGGACATCCTCCATCGGATGTGTGTGTGTGGGAGGTGTGGTGTGTTGAGTGTGCATGTGTGAGATGTGCGTGTGTGCGAGTGTGTTTGTGTGCATATGTGTATGGCGATTGAGCGTGGTTGTGTGTGTGTGTGTGTGTATGTGTGTGCATGTGTGCGTATGCTGTGTGTTCATATGTGTATGTGCATGCATGCATGCGTGTGTGTGTATGTGCATGCATGCGTGTGTGTATGTGTGTACGTGCGTGTGCTTGCATGTCCATGTTGTATGTGTTTGTTCAGTCTCAGGTGCGGTCAGGGTGTTTAGGTGGGGGTGTTATTAGTGTGTGGGGTGCAGCGGTGTGTGTGGGGACAGCGGGATAGCGGGTTAGCAGATGTTCGGTCTCACTCCACACCCT
>NC_049214.1:39839852-39849852 GCF_013347855.1 Anguilla anguilla | reverse complement strand
GACGGGCTTGCAGCCCCCGACCCCCCCCGCCCCCCAAATTAACAAAGAAGGCAGCAGCAGCGATGGGACTTGCATGCTAACACACGGGGATGCTCTGAACACAGAGAAGATGAAGATGAAATGTGATGGTTTGCGAGCGGGATAAAGAAAGCCTGTGTACAGAACCTCCGCCGATAAGACTTCCTTTTATGGGCAGAGACGCACGGGCACGCGGTGGAGAACCCCCTCTCTCCACCTCCTGTCAGAACCCCTGCCAGGAGGGGGGGGGGGGGGGGGTCACGAGGTGCTTCCCTCTCTACCCTCTGCCACCTCGCCCTCCTCCCGCCCCCCCCCCCCCCCCATCCCTCCTTCCGAAAGCAGATGCGCTGTCAGAAACCAAAACAGCGGGTCAAACAGGAAGTTCTTTTGCAGCCTCCTCCGACCAACATGTCTATTTCAGACCCGCAAGTAGGATGTTTGTTTATTTTCCATTTTCACAGAGGAATAATATTTTTTTTAGAAGAAAATATTGTGTTTAATTTCAAATTTCTGTATTTAATCAAGTAATTAATTTTCTCAATTATTAATACATATTTTGTCTCATCAAATTTAGTCCTTTAAATATGTTTCTTCCACATGAAAGCACTTTGGGTATTCACATTCAACATTTGCCACTATGAAGTATATAAGTTCAGAGTGAACATTTTTCTCTTTAACACAAGAACATCTGGGATGTCCTGGTTCGATGTTTGTTACGTTGTTACATCTCTAGTTTGGTGAATCAGGAATCGAAGAATCAGAATCAGACTTTGGTGAAGCTTTTTGTTAAAACTGCATCTCACACAGGAACCATAACCCTAATCAAACCCTCCCACTGCAGCTCTTGTCCTGCACTAGGGCAGAATCCAGTTTGTACAATCGGACCTGGGGGGGACTGGAGGGGGGGCAGATTAGCTGTTGCACAAACAGTAGTTACGGTGGGGAAATAAATATTGCTGTGTCAGCACAGTGCTGTCTGTGTAAGGGAGAAATGGACTGATGTCACTTCCTCTCAGGTGGCCTGGTGGTGATGGTGGTGGTGGTGGTGGGGGGGGCGGGGTTGTCCAATTTTCCACCCACACCTTAACTAGCGAGACTGAAGAAAAAATCTCCATCAGGTACTATTTTTTATTGAGACCAAAGCAAGAATAAATTAAATACAATACCTGAACAAAACTCTTAAAGAAATGTAGTCATAGCGTATGTTGTTCTATCGTATAATCGTAAATCTATCTGTATCCTACGGGCTTGGTGATTCAGCCCCTTAACTTTGCTCTGCTGCTGCTTACCCTAACCCTAACACTGATAGTTAACTGGTTAATTAACACTGCTGATTGGGCAGAGGTCTAACTCACCTGGTGTCCCAGGTGTAAATGAGTCCTGATTGGAGGGGAGGAATGAACACCGGCAGCACTGCTGGCCTCCGGGGTCAGATCTGAGCACCACCTGCTGTAGCGCCTTGACTAGCAGCTTTGGTGCAGGAGCCACTGCATCCAGAACAAAGGGCCCACCCTTCCTGATCTGATCTCTCCTCCCATTACTGACCTACGGCGTTCTGCTCCTGCTGATTTACTGGGGTCCCTGTGATAAGGGGGTTCCCCGGGTGTCCTGGGTAAATTCCCAACCCAACGTGCAGTCGCACAACCAGGTCAATCCCTGGTGCAGACCAGAGTATTAATTCCCTCGCTCTCAGTCTAAGATAATCTGCAGTGAATGCTCCAGTATAGAATGACTGCAGCGTACCAACCATCAAGGTCCTGCTGGTGGCAGTTGAGGGTCTCTTTCCCTCTTCACAGTAAAGCCCTGCAGACATGGAATCCATTATCACCGCTCGTGTCATTGTTATTACTTAGAAAACGGCTGGAAGCAGATCTTTCCGCTTCTAGATCCTTCTTTGGAACGTCTTTCTGACCTCAGTCAGAGACTCTATACACCACATTTTGTAACGTAACAAAATTTTCTGTTTTCCCCAAATTGCATTTTGCTGTTGTGTGTGCGTATGCATGTGTGTGTGTGTGTGTGTGTGTGTGCATCATACACTGTCTTTCCTTGGAAAAACACACAAATACACACTGAATGTTTTTCTGAAAATGCACACAAACAAGTGCACGCAAGCAGTCTCACGCAACGTGTATAAACACGGTCCTAGTCCTGGCGCAAGGGACTCATAATCTTATGTTTTTTCCACTTCTTTTTTTATCAACCACTCCATAACCAGAAAGGGGGGGAGGAGGGGGGGGGGAATTATAAATATAAACAGCTGCTCCCTGATTGATTTTGCGTCTGCCCGGCCATCCATCCCGCAGAGACGGCCCTGGACGTGCGTTTCCAGGACACACGCAGATGCACAAGTGTCTTTTTCTCGGGACACTTCCTGTCGTTACGCGGGCCACTTCCTGCTCGCCTGCTTCCTCTGATGGGGAAGTGCGCGGCCAAGCCCGCTCGTCTCCCACAATCCCTCTCTGCTTCCTCGCTTCCTGTTAATCAAACTCCGCCGCACTGTCATCGTCTTCCTAGCGCTCAGTCATTGCCATTCCAGAGCAGGGAGCTAAGAGGAGCACTGATTCGTGCCAAAGGCCTTGAGTCCTGATAGATAGTGGTAGATAGATAGATAGATAGATAGATAGATAGATAGATAGATAGATAGATAGATAGATAGATAGATAGATAGATAGATAGATAGATAGATAGATAGATAGATAGATAGATAGATAGATAGATAGATAGATAGATAGACGGAGTGTGGCACAGTGGGTAAGGAACTAGACTTGTAACCGAAAGGTCGCAGGTTCGATTCCCGGGTAGGACACTGCCGTTGTACCCTTGAGCAAGGTACTTAACCGAAATTGCTTCAGTACATATCCAGCTGTATAAATGGATACAATGTAAAATGCTATGTAAAAGTTGTGTGTAAGTCGCTCTGGATAAGAGCGTCTGCTAAATGCCTGTAATGTAATGTAATGTAATATCTCTATTAACGTCTCAGGCCTGCCTGCTAACTGGACAAGCAAGTGTAGCAGACTTCAATCTGTAGTGATGGCCTAACAGCCCAACGAGTAGAGTCAGCCACACTGGACAAAGGGGACTCGAGGATCTGAAGACTTTTATTCTGCACAAAAGTAGCGTGGGGCACCATTAGCACACGTACGCACATGCATGAGCTCTCTCTCACTCCCCATTTCAGCGTCCACAATGCTTTGAAGGGCAGCATGCAACTGCAAACGTGCCACTTAAGGGGTGCACCACTAATTAAAGCCCCAGCTACAACAGGTAAAAAGGAACCTACTAACATGTTATCGTTAGAGTAACAAAAGTAACCTGGCCATATTTAAGGCACTGTCTAAATAAATCTTAAATTGCTTACATTTTGAAGAAGTTCACTCACAATTACACTAATTTAAATATCAAAATAATTTGAGAATATTAACTCAGCTACACAAGCCGTGGCAGGTCTGGGATCTACATACTAATGCTGATCCAGATTTTTCTACTTTTTTCTACCGTTTGTTTTAACTTCTTACTTGTTTTTTTTTCTTTCTGTCCAGGTATCTTGCAACATATTTTTCCAGATGGATTATCTTTCTGCACTCTTGTTTCTGGACTCTCGGGTCCAGAGAGGGGGGTGCGCAGTGACTCTGGGGCTGAGAGGGAGGAGGGCGACGGACATGCACCTCAAAGACAGCTCTGTAAAGTGATTAAGACAGTCAGCTGAGGAAAGGTTTTATGCCTATCCTCCAGCATATCCATAAAACCTTTCCTAGGCAGCAGTGTCAATGCTACATTACACTGCAAAATTCAGCACCTTCGAAAGTTACGGCATGCGTAGAAACACCAAACATTCAGCATGATCTAACACCCTCCACAGGCTGTAAGGCAGGTCCTGTATAAGGCGAAAGACTCAGCTAGTGAGTGAATATATATCTGTACCAATTACAGTGATAACCAAACAACTAAAGATGTTTTTTTTTGTAATATACGTACAAGGATATATTTGAGGATCCCCCTTTTACGGCCCGCTGAGGGAGGCGGGGGGGGCAAAATCACTGTCCCAAAAATCACTCGACCCCAATGGATTCCAGAACATTCTTTCACGTACAGCTACCTGTACTTCAAAATCGTACGCTACAGCAGACATTTTGCTAAATGTGCCACGAACCTTATAAAAAGTTAAACATGATACACGTTTCTATCCTTCTGTCTGTCTGTCAGTCAATCTTTTATTCTTTCTTCAGTCTTTTACCGCTATGAGAGGCTGACTTTTGGGCAGAACCGGGGCACGGACGGGCACAGACGGGTACGGACGTGTAGAGGGCACGTTCTGGCCCTCGCACTCTCCCTCTGGCTGAACGGACACGAGCACAGGCGCGACTCTCTCCAGCGAAGCCACCGGACAGATTAGCGTCCCATGCTAAGAGGCGCGAGCGGCCGCGTCCCGCCCTGCGCTCCCCGGCACCTGTGCCTTACCGTCAGGAGCAGGGCATGCTGGGAGATTTCCCAGGCACCAGCTGCAGCAGCAGCTCCCTCAGACGCAAGGGGCCTGCGCAGCTCGGCTGTCAGGCTGCGGAACGAAGATGCGGCGCATGGAGCGCATGCGAGCGCATGCACGTCTGCAGTCCCCCGAACCGGCAGGAGGACGGCACCGCGACAACTTAAATACGACGAATACGATTGGCCCTTCAAAAGTGGGGTAAGGTAACATTCGGCAAAGGTGTGCCGTGATTGGCCGACACACACACACGGCCTAACTGTGAGGTGGAACACCACCAGGAAACGCTGCTGCTGCTCGGCCATGAAAGTGAATCAAAACAAACGAGAAAAAAAACCCCCAAAAAACAAAACCGCTCCATTGTTTTTTTTCCTTCTCTTCCTCCGCAGGAGAAACTCTCCGGGGAGAGAACATCCATCTCTTACACCCCTCTCTTCTTTTTTTAAGGGACAGGAAGCAGAGTCCTGTTGTTTTTTTTTTAGCTGACCTGATTAGAGAGAGAGAGGGCCGAGCGGTCTGACGCAGTTCGGACCCCGAGCTTTTGTCCTGTCGAAAGCTCGTCTGGGCGGGACAGGGCCACTGAAAAGTGAGAGGCGCCCGGTCCGGGACGCTTGGCTGGGGATCTGAGGACGGGGGGGGTGGGGGGGTGGGGGGGTAAACGCGGGCCGTTTGCCGTAAAGCAGCGCTGCTGTGTGAAAGTCAGAGGAAGCGCTTTCCCCTCCTGCAAGCAAACAGGGGGCAGAGAACCGCTCTGGCCACCGAGCCTGAGGAAGCTGGAGAAGGCTGGAGAGTTCTAGAACCTGTCAGCTGCTGCTGCTGCCGTGGAATTCTGGGAGCTCGTAGTCAGAGGAAAAGGGATACTGCCTGCTAATTTATATTTGTCTACGTGGGTGAGACTGTGTGTGTGTGGGTGTGCATATGTGAATGTATGTGTGTATGTGTGTGTGTGTGTTTTTGGGCAAGAAATCCCCAGAGTGATAAATCACAGTGTAACTCATCCTCGAATCAAAGCGACAAGACGCATGAGCTACAGCATCTCCCTTGAGTGGCTTAAAAAAAAAAAAGTCTTTGAAGGAGCGTCTTTCAAGGTCATTCAATGACGTCAACACTTCAAAATATTAACTTCTCCTTCCCCCGCTCTCTCTCTCTCCCCCTTCTCCCCCGCTCTCTCTCTCTCCCCCTGCTCTCCCGCTCTCTCTCTCTCCCCCTGCTCTCCCGCTCTCTCTCTCTCTCCCCCTTCTCCCCCGCTCTCTCTCTCTCTCCCCCTTCTCTCCCGCTCTCTCTCTCTCTCCCCCTTCTCCCCCGCTCTCTCTCTCTCTCCCCCTGCTCTCCCTCTCTCTCCGGCCCGCTGGGCGCTGGGAGAAGGTTCCGGAGGGAGCGGGGGACACAGGGGAACGGCGGGAATGCGGGAACGGAATGTCAGCCGCGGTCACGGAATGCACGTCCGCCGCCTCGGCGTGTCTGTGACTGACGGTCAGTACTGCGGAGAGGGAGAGGAACACTAAGTCCCACACACACACACACTCACACACATACACTCACACACATACACTCACACACACACACTCACACACATACACTCACACACACACTCACACACACACACTCACACACACACACACACTCACACACACACACACACACTAACTCCCACACACACACACACTCACACACATACACTCACACACACACTAACTCCCACACACATACACACTAACTCCCACACACATACACACTAACTCCCACACACACACACACTAACTCCCACACACACACACACACACACACACACACACTAACTCCCACACACATACACACACACACACACTAACTCCCACACACATACACACACACACACACTAACTCCCACACACACACACACTCACACACATACACTCACACACACACACTAACTCCCACACACATACACACTAACTCCCACACACATACACACTAACTCCCACACACACACACTAACTCCCACACACACACACACACACACACACACACTAACTCCCACACACATACACACACACACACACTAACTCCCACACACATACACACACACACACACTAACTCCCACACACATACACACTAACTCCCACACACACACACACTAACTCCCACACACACACACACTAACACACACTAACTCCCACACACACACAGACTAACTCCCACACACATACACACTAACTCCCACACACACTCACACACACACACACACATACACACTAACTCCCACACACTCACACACACACACACGCACACACACACACGCACACACACACTCACACACGCATACACACACACACACACTCACACACACACACACACACACACACACACTCACACACGCATACACACACACACACACTCACACACACACATGCATACACACACACTCACACACTCCCACACACACACAGTCTCAAACCTTATTTATTCTTTGATGCGCTACAAGACCACTTCCTATCTGAGAGCAACATTCACAAATTAATGAACGTGGTGTTAATAAAGTCATCCCTAAGTCAATAAACATACACACGTACACACATGTGCATGCACACTCATTCACTCACTCACTCACTCACTCACTCACTCACTCACTCACACGCACACATTGACACACATTGCGGCAGACAGAGTTTCTGCTATTATTACTATTTATATCTGTATATCACTGACAGAAAATGTGTGAACAGCTCTCTCTTGCACATAAACACACAACCTTGATGTGCTACAAGATCACTTCCTACGTGACACCAACATTCATGAACACGGTGTTAATTGCAAGTCATCGCTAAGTCAATACTGACCATTAATGACGCAAGGAACCAGACCGGGCTGACTGACAGGGTTTTCCACATGCCCAAACGCATCACTCCACCAAATTACCTGTACACACAGACGCATGTAGATACGCACACACACACACACTCACACACACACACACACACATTCACACACACACTCACACACACACACACACCTGTAGGTAAACCTGTAAATTGTCACCCAGCAAGGTGGATTTAAGGTGCAGTGTTGCCAGTTTTGCCATTTTGTCACCAGATCTAGAGATGTTTGCAACCCCAGAGAAAAATGTACACACATCACTTGTGTGTTGTTTTATGGCTGCACATTAAGCCTTAAAATACAGTTAATCTCAAGCGCATAGCCGGACAATGAAAGGGGAAGAGCACAGCGCTAAAATGGCGCTGATGTTGCACGGCCTTGTGGGAGAGAATACCGGGGACACGCCTTCAGAACGACTTCCTGTTGACTGTTGAGCCCCTGCGTTCTCCTGAATTTCCACGACACTCTGACACAGAAAAACAAACAGGCAAAAATACACGACTGGCGTGTCGCGCTGTCCGCACGCTACGCTGCGAGCCGCGACGCTGGCGGTTGGAATGCGGCCATGTGACCCTTGTCACACGTCTCTCACCCTCTCTCGCTCGCTCCCCATTCTTCCTGTCTCTCTACACGGCCCTGTCCAATAAGGCTGAAAAGGCCCTAAAAATACATCATTGGCTCAGTTTGAGTTTAGATATCTGGATCACACGCAGGCATGTTTGGTATGTGTTTGCAAACTGAGGTCGGGGGTGACAGAGTAAAAAGCGAATGAGAAAAACATGAGAAAGATAAAAATGACTCATTCTACTCTCATTTAAAATGGTAGACTGTCATGATGTTATTATCAGATACATTAACTGACCAACTGAATCACCAAAGTTCAACAAGTTTGTGAGTGTGGGCATGAGAACACAGGTCAATCTCAGGGAATGATGCACATGGGAAAATCTCTTTTTCTACCTCCTTCTTGGCTCTCTCTCTCTCCCTTTCTCTCTCCATCCAGCCTGTCTCTGGCATGAAATTCATTCTTCTGCCATCAGCTGGGTGGAACAGCCAAAAGCACAAATGCGCTTTCATACGTTCTGCATATATTCACAGCCCAGGGGGAGAAAGGTCAACAGGCAGGAGATGAGGAGGGAAAGAGTGAAACTAATCTCTGTGAGAGAGACTGTGCTGAGGAACAGGCTGAGGAGAGGACCCTGGAAGCATGGACACCCCCCCCCCCCCGCACCCCGTTTGCCCCCACCCCTCTGCGGGACAGGGCACTGCTTGCCCCCACCCCCCTGCGGGACAGGGCACTGCTTGCCCCCACCCCCCTGCGGGACAGGGCACTGCTTGCCCCCACCCCGCTGTGGGACAGGGCACTGCTTGCCCCCACCCCCCTGCGGGACAGGGCACCAGTTGGTCGCCGGCTCCTCTGCGGAACACTGCTGTCATCACGCTGCTCTGACCTCCGGCTCCAACAACTTCCTGTGAGCCCGTGAACCAAGCCCCCCCCCCCACCCCACCGCAACTATGTCTGACCCCCGGCCTTCAGCCATTAAACCTGCACAGAGCCACCCCAATTCTGCTGGGGTCTGCATCTCTCTCTCTATAACTCACACACACACACACACTCACAGACTCTCTCTCTCACACACACACACACACACACACAGACTCTCTCTCACTCACACACACACACACACACACACAGGGGGCGACATAGCTCAGGAGGTAAGACCGATTGTCTGGCAGCCGGAGGGTTGCCGGTTCAAACCCCGCCCTGGGCGTGTCGAAGTGTCCTTGAGCAAGACACCTAACCCCTAACTGCTCTGGCGAATGAGAGGCATCAATTGTAAAGCGCTTTGGATAAAAGCGCTATATAAATGCAGTCCATTTTCCATTTACCATTACACACACACACTCACAGACTCTCTCACACACACAGACGTGTACACACACACACATTGCCCAATAACACCTGTCTCAGGTCACACACACTAATGTGAAGTAAATAATGTAAACACTAATAATGTGTCACATGGATTCAACACGCCACAGGAGGAGTTTAAAGACACAGCCCATGACCCTGGTTTTAAAAAGCTTCAGGGAGCGATCTGTCATGGAGAAGAACAACCACGGCATGAACGATGCTAAGTGTTATGACAATGTGAGGGTTTTGGGCCTAATTCACTACCTCCAGGTTTGAGTAGTGGAAGGGTTAGAAAAAACGCTGACTGACATCAAGCAGTTCGGTCACAACAAAAGCAGTCCTGTTGGGGTAAGATGCCACGATTGTTCATGGTAATCTGCCAGGGCATATCCAGCTTTTCAGTGAACAAAAAAAAACAGCTTACAGCTGTAGCAAAAAGACAGCACAAAGGGCCTGGCTGCTTCGAGATTGAAGTAGTATTCTAGCAATATTTTTTACTTTTTTGGCTGGACCGCAATAGCCCTATAAATGCGAATGTCTGTGACTGACTGACTGAGTGACTGAGTGATGAAGTTACACCATTGGTCAGTCGGATGAAGTGTGTTAGGTCCAGCCATATACTAGGTTTTGACCTGGTCTTGTTTTATTATATGTCTTTTAAAATATTGTAAAGACTAAAATTTTTCTTCAATTTTTTTTGGACCAGTGAAGTTGAGCAACAGTG